>NW_008237222.1:1892835-1948292 GCF_000691975.1 Corvus brachyrhynchos | reverse complement strand
GAAATTACACTGTCACTTTGAAGAGGAATATTTTACATTTTGTTGTGGGTCTCAAAGTACTTTTATAACAAATGGTCTAAGCATTATAGTTTCCCTATGCATCCAGGAAATATTACTATCTTCATTGTACAGATAAAGCAGAGACGGAAACTGACCTATCCAGGGTAACGCTACAAGCCAGAGAAAACATTCTGAATATTAGCAAAAAATCCAGGCAGTTGGTCTCAGAAGCTAGCCAGGAGACCATACTCTTTTAATTTAAATTTCCACATCACTGTGGCAAAACATTGCAGCAGAACCAGTCATCTGTTGCTTTGCTTATGAGAGAAAAGAAAGGGGAAGGGAAGGGAAGGGAAGGGAAACAGGTAGACACAGTAATAGAATAAAACAGTAAAAAAATCTCACTATTTAATAATAATATGAAGCCAGAAGAGGGATTGGGAGCAAATACTGAGGCTATTTAATTATTACTGTGAATTCTTTCATTTATGTTTTCTTGTTGTTGGTAAGGAAGGTAGTGCTTTATCATTGTCCAAAGCAGGCATATAAATTGCACCTACAAATTATTGGTACATGTGGAAGTGCCATCTTTGCAGAGTAGGTTTGCAACAATGGGGGTTAGCCGTTGCCTCCTGTTAGAATCAGCAGGTGGAACATTGCTGCCATGCTGTCACAGATGATGGCAGCTCACCCATCTTGCTTCCTCTCTCCATCCCTTGTTTGTATGAATGGTGAATCAGCCAGCTACCTCAAGCTTAAGAGATGCAGGCAAATTGACTGAAAATTATCATAACAATAGTTATGATTTGTCCTTTGTGTTAAGCAACTTTCTTAGAACTTGCTATCGTTTTTAGACATCAAAATCTTCCTATGGAGGCCCTTCAGACGGAACACAATTCTGCTAAAGGTGACAGGGGGTGATGGAAAAAATTGTGGTGTTGAGAAACAAGCCCAAGAGTTAGAACGAAAAATTACACAACTGTGTAAAGGAAAAGGGCAATCCAGGAAGAAGACAGATAAGAATTACTATAAATACGTTCAGCCCACAACTTTCCTGGTCAGAAGACATTGTCTTGTCCTTTGATGCTAAAAGTTAATGTTTGCATTTAATTTATAGACAAAACTCTTTATTCATTTTAGGTAGGCACCAATTGCCAAAGGATTCCCTCTCTATATTTTGCTTCTGGCTCCAAAATGCATTTTAGTAGTCCATAAATTAAGCTTATGAAAGATCTTCAAGCTTCAAATTCACTGGGGGTGGTAGGAAGGGTAGAAATTTTGAGCTGGATCACAGAATTTATTGCTACTATGATTCAGAATGCTGCTGCCACTTATAAGAGGTAAAGAGTGGGAAAAGCCCTACTTTTTCATTCAATTTTAGTAGCACAGCAGGATTTTGTAAAAAATCAACAGTCTTTAGAAGTATAAACATAAACAGTTTGAAAGACTTACCAGATTCTGAAAGTGGGAGCTTGAGAGTCTTGCTATACTTTCTACTCTTTCCTTAAGATGACAAAATTATTTCAAAATCTGATTTTTCATTTAAAAAAATCAGAATGTTCTTAGTTTTTTCTCTCTCTATCTTTTTTCCTTTTTTTGTGTGTGTTTGGAATTTTTTAAACCAGTTTTTCATTTTATTCCTTTTAGAATACCTTTTTGCAAGCTTTAGTTCACAACAGTGTTGGCTTGAAACCAGGCCAGTTTCAAAATGAAGGGTTTGACTATTGTTAGGTCAAGCTGAGAGTTTTACAAATAAAACATGTGTCCACATGTAAATAAGGTGACAAATATTACACAGGAAATCTGAGATCATTTGGGCATAAGCCCTCAGCCTATTACCTAAGAAAAAAACATTGGTACAACTTGGCTCACTTTGAGCTTTAGTTGCACAAGCTTTGTGCATGTCTAGGCTACACATACCAAGCATGTAATTGTGTTAGGTCAACGTAGTATGCTGTGTTGTAATTTCTGATGCTTTGATTACAAGCTTTTGTGAATCATTTTCCATTTTTGCTTTGGACACCAGAGGATCCCACTGCAGTTTAGGTACAGGACCACTTGTACCTGGAGTATGACAATTCCCCCAGCGGGAGCTGGACTGTAGAGCCAGACCCACGGGAGCAGGCAGCACTTAATCTCATTGCCATCTAGTGGCAGCCACACTGAGTCCTCTGATTCCAGCTTCCAAGGTCTATTTTTGTAGTTTCCATCTGACTCCTGTGAAACCTATCATTGCTCTTTGCTAACAGAGGAAAACAACCCAGGTAATTAGGCTGAGCTAGAACTGTGGTCTGACTCATTCCAGCTGACTTCCTTTACTAAATTACATTTTGACTACATTTCTGTAGAGTGTGTAATGTTGGTTCCAGTGGTTCCTGGAACAATTACCAATATAGTTTATGAAACAGATAAAAAATAATACAGGACACAGACACCAGTAGTAAAAAAAAAGCTTTGGGATTCAGTGGCTTTGGTTCTCTTCCTGCATTGATAAATAGTATGACCTTGGTAAATCATACAAATATTTTGATCCTAATTATCCCTTTCTAAAATTTGGCTCAGTTTACTTATTAGTTTAGGAGGCATTTCTGAGGTTTAATTTAAAATGCCATGCTAAGCACTTTTAAATACTGAAAATTAAAGACGCTAGACAAATATGGAGTATTGCTATCTATAGCATTATTTGCTGCTGTGATGCATTTCCCAATTTATTGATGGACTGTAATTGCACACCTCTCTCAGATACTATCCAGAATAAATCTTTCCAACATAGCAGGAAGGTACACAGAGTATTTGTGTTTTCCAGTCATGAAACTTCTTCCATTGCAGCAAAGCCAGGACATTCATTTCTTAGTGCTCCCTGTTCCTGAGGGCAGTTTATGCTGTTAGTTCATTTTGCTTATCTGTCAGAGGCCTGTCTTCTCAGGACATTCAAACATTTGGAGCAGTCTTTTTTTTTTTTAATTTTTCTCAGGCAAAAGAAGTTCAAAACTACATAGATTTATCCCTTCTTATAAATAATTATTTATTAATTTGCTTTTAGAATAGTGAGATCACCTGCAGCAGTGGCAGTACTAGATATCATTAGTCTAAACCTCACATTTGTGACAGGATGTCAGGTTTGATCATGCCATCAGAACTTGAGTGCTTTTGTTGACTCATGGATTCTTGCCGGAATCTTTCCAGCTCATGACTCAAATCAATGGCAGAGAGAGGAGACTGCCTCACAAACAGAAGAGTAAACGAATAACTTCTCTCTCTAAGCAGGAATATAATCATCACAGCATTGCTCAGCAGAAGGAGGACTTAGGAGAGACACTCAATTCCTAAAAAAGTTACATGAAAACCCAGAGATTTTGGCATTAACACCTCAGGAATAGTTAGGAATGAGAAGACTACTCTCACCATAAGTACCTTTGCATTAACCATGCCCCTGTAACACATGCAAAGTTGGAAAATACTGCTAGGCAAGGTTTAATGGGTAAAACTGGCTCAGGAGAATTTGCAACAAGACTTATGTCAACTCTAAAGAAAACCCCAAAGAAACGACTGTGAATTCTGACAGTTCGTGGTTATTCTTACACTATTTCATCACATTTAGCCAGTCATTTGAGCATTTAAAAGATATTGATTCTATAACATGGTGTGGACCATTCTTCCAACCTGTCACCCTGTGTACCATGAAGTGAAATAGATGGATTTTTTAAAGTTGACTCAATGATGACGACAATGTAGCTTTATGTCATGCTAAGATTTTCTAAAGCGATGATCCTTTCTTACTTGCTACATATATTAAATTGTATCTAGGTAATAGTAAGAATCCCTGTAAGTGGATGACACTTGGATTTGGGATTATTGTGTAGAATCCAAAAGTCCAAATCAGGTATCTATAATTTTGATTTGGTGTTTCAGTGGGTAGAATTTAGATGCCTCAAAATGGAAGTGCAGAAAGCCTACAAAGATCATACAATCTAATAAAAAGCAAAATGAATACAAAAGTGTGTTGATAACAGCATTTGCCAGAGCCCAGGTAGTTTCATGATGAAAGAGCTCTATAAAGACCTGAGAACCTACAAGCTTTTTCTAGAGAACAGATATTTGCACACGTACAGGTGACAAAATCAGGTTGCCTTTTTTCCTTTCCCCTTATCATTCCATATTTCTAAACTAACATAGTATTAAAGGAGAAAGATGATTTCAGAGAAGCTTTCCTACAAGTTAACATTATGTGTATTTTCCTGAAAGATAAGCCTCATTTCCTCAAGCTAACAAGACCAGGGGACATTCCATCCAAGAGCAGCACAAGATACTGGCTTGAGAACTACCACCAAATTTAAATAGGTGGATCAAAATCCATGTATAACATGTGATTCTTCTCAATCAACAGTTTAGAAGATTCTTCTGCCCCAAAGATCTTGGTAGAGTTTTCTATAGCTTAGCCATCTTGACATCAGTAACTTCTAAAGTAACAGTTCTAGAACAGATTCCTCTAAAGGGAAAGAATTTCCTCATGCAGGCTCTTTCAGTTCCTGAAAGACAGGGAAAATTACTCAGTTCTGTGTTTTAGTAAGATATTACATTAATTTGTGGCTTTTCCATTCTCTGAGGTGTCTCCCTAAACCACTACCCACCAAGGCTTTGTGATTGCAAAGTACAAATGAGCTGCAGGTGCTTAGATATTGTGATTACTCTGACCAACTCAGGATCAACCCAGCTACTATCTCTTCCTGAGCTCCTGATTTATTTTTTAAAGCTGACTATTTTTTCCATTCCCACACACATGTAAAAAAACTAAATAATTTTCTCATGGTCTAAATCAGAGCAGTACTGTTAAATGAGGGCAAGTAAGATAGGAATCAACATTTCTTATGAATAGGAAATTTAGAAGCTGTTCAGAATTAATCTCAGAAAATTACTAAATGCTTAGAGCTTTGGGCTATGTGAAGTAGAAGAGCTATTAGGATTCTCTTGGTTTTGCTAGAAAGGCATTTGTGTAAAAAATATACATAATCTTCCCAAGGTAAAAGGACTCATTCAATCCTCAAGGGCAAGATTTAAAGCCAACATTTGTCTCTGTGATTGCCCACTGGCTCTGTTCCTACTGGCAGCATAGCTTCACTTGAGCAGAGCTGCCAAAGTGACTATTCAATATTGTTTGATTTGAGTCATGTTAGTTTCTGGCTGGAGTTTTTAGGTGCAAATCCAGAATTCCTGGAAGGCTTGGAGACCAGCAGCAATAGCAAGCATCACCTAATGTGTTATAATGCCAGCTCCAAACTTCCACTGCAAGCAGTTAGTTTCTAAGGATGATAATGAGTATAATGAGCAATTGGTGGAAAGTAATTATTTTCCAGCTAGAATAGCAAATCAAATTTCTTTTTAAATGAACTGACATTATCTCAAAACACAATCAGAAATTAGACATTTTAAATGCCTAGAGATTCTGTTTTATTTATCCTTTTTGTGGCCTGGCTGAGAGTAAAATGATCCTCCTGAGCATGTCATTCCATTGTAGATTCTTTTGCACGGATTTTCTGATCATAGCTTCCCATAGCTCTCAGACATGTCACAACCTTGAGGAATTGTGGTCATTTAATCAGCATTGACCATTTTCATGTTCAGACTTCAAGCAATGATGCTTAAACTCCTATCCACAAGTGACAGCTGAATTCACTTATTCTATTTCTTTCTGTATAGTGGTACTTTACAAATCAGCTAAAGTTCACCTTTCTCAACAAAGCAGAGTTTATCAGTCCAATGACCTTCTAGAGGCATTTTTTGGTTTGAGTTTTTTTGTGTGTCAGTTTATAACAAATGATTCAATATCAGTATAAACCTAGAGATCCTGAGAGAATAACAAAGGATTCAACTGGGAGCTGAGATAGAGTTTGCAGAAAATAGTTGCCTCTAAAATGCTTGAAGAAGACAATCTGTGATCAGCCTGCAGATATTCTGTATTCTGCACAACTTCAGAAACTATTTAACTATCTGGCCAGTAGCAGAATAAGACATTTCCAAGGAAAGCTAAAATGCAAGTTTCATTTCCTCTGTGCTATGTTCCTTGGTGACTTTCCTCTTCTCCAAACTTCTTCGTGGATTATTGTAATTCATTTCCAAAATGGACTGGAAAAGTGCTCCTAATATGAAATAAATGGGTACATGTTGCTGTTGGGGCTGTCATGACACACACAGACGGTGCCTCTTTCAAGGGCCAAAAAGCTGTTCATTAATCAAAGCAGCCTCTTTTATACACCTTTTGTATGCTATCATTTGTGTTACAGATTCATTGGCTGCTAAACTACTACAATAGACTCACTGGCCATTATTAATGTCAATCTACTACCATGGGCTACCTATAGCATAAGCATTCAAGCATTCAGAAAAATAACAGCAGATATATTGCTGTTTTCTCCTTCTATTGTTTAACTCTCTTGCTTCTGTTGATACAACATTCTCATGGGTAAAAACTAATTGTTTTTCTTCTCACTGACTTTTCTCACATTCCTTCTCTAGCCAAAGTAACAGGCCTGAGCCATAATTTTACAAAGGCAACAAGGCGTTCATTTTATAAGGTTTTATTTAAATAGCACAGGTACATCTACACTGCTGTGCAAAAACAGTCTTCCAGACAGGGCTGGAGGTCTAAGCACCTCACACATAGGGAAACATGACTGGTCAGTGCACAGAGATCTATGTGGGAGACCTACAAGGAGTTTTTTTCAGATGCTATTTTGCTTACAGAATATTCCAGACCTGCCTTCACACCATGTTATAGAACATGATCATCTCCACGTACTTCTTCTTTTTGGAAATATTATGTGATCAACAGATGCTGTGGCATTGCTAGACCCAGAGACAACTGGAACTTAAATTCTACCTGTGTTTGGTCTACGTACGTGACTGGATATTTATAAATCTGAATCTCATGAGCATCCCTTGTTTTATAGACATTGCATAATCCCAAAGCTCTCATAAAGATATATTTAGGCAGTTTTCAAGTGTGTGGGGCAAGAGCAAAGAAGGGTATCCATTCCCAGGAAACTACGCTGCAAAATCCGTCCTCTGGTGTTGTCTCATATAGAAAAATCATGAAATCAGTTGTTAAACTAAGGCCCAAAATAGGGTGAAAATAAATAAGGTGGTGACTGAGTTTGCAGATCATAGGATTTTAATCAATGAGTTTTAAGAGAAACATCTTATTTAACAAATGGAAGTTAAAAAGAAATCTAGTGGATCATAGCATGAACTTCACCTTGAGGGGTTCAGAAGAAACAGTTCATGCAAGGAAATGTTTCATTATAAACTCTACAAATATAAAAGAAATGTAAAGCTTTATTTCAAGTGGAATTTTGGGTAGGGTAAGGAATGTCTTGGTTTTTGTTTGATGCTTTTTACCTCTCTGGAGAAAACTAAAAAGTAAATCTGAATGTAGTTAAAAAGCAAAACAGACAAGTAGTTACTTGAAAAAGGTGAGGTTTTCATTTTGTTTTGATTTATTCCAGTCCCAGAAATTTTTTTTTTGTGTTACATCCAAAACAGAATCATTGAGGGAAAAAAACAGAGAGCACTTTTGCTTCAGTTCTGCCGTCAGTACTTGGGAAAGGGGAGATTTACATGTATATCTCCTTATTGACTTTAATGGGAGCTTTGTGTGTAAATATTAACATCCAAAAGAGCAGAACTCTTTTTGCATCATAAAAATTTCTGTGGAAATTTTATAAGGAGCATTACACACATGCACTGACAATAATTTGAGTTTAATAGGGTGTATTAAATTTAAATTAATTTACCAATGCACAAGTAGATTGTTTTATAAAGGGATAGGTAATACTGCAAAGAAAAAAAGTGTGATTATAATTAAGATACTTTTCTGGGCTTCAGGCAAGTTGAGATCGGTCCCCTCTGTCATTAAAGGGACCAGTCTCATTTCAAGAAATCTCTTGGTGCCTCAGTCACGTACCAATAGATATAATAACCTTTCCTTTCACTCACACTTAATCTTTCTTGACATTTGAGATTGTCATCTCTTTGGGATTTGGATATGTTTTAACACATGCAAAAGCCAATACATTTGGCTTTTGTCAAATGTAAAGTCAAATGTAAAGAAATCTAAATTAGGTATAATGCATCTGTGAAATTTAGGAATTTCAAGTTGTGGAAAGAACATTGAGACTATTTATGTGTATCAAGATTTTTTTTCTTTAATGCCTGTGTTTTGGAATTTAGTTTTCCTAGAGTTTCAACCAGAATTGTTAATTTACATTTACAGCATTTGTCTCACTTAAATGTTATCAGAGGCTCATCGTGTCTCTCATATGGTCCTCAGAAATTATTCTCAAAATATTATACTGGGCAAAATATTCCACCAGTTTTCACTAGCTGACCCACTTATCTCAAACAGAAGGCCTTGTGTTTATTTCTGACCTCGGATCCAAGAAAAAGATCAAACCTGAGTTGAATATTCTGTACATCAGTGAGAGTCCTTGTCCAACATAATTCTGTGCAACAAAGACTGACGGTAAAAACCAGAAGTGAATGTTGCTATATCCAGTGTTTGTTTCATATCACTCAATTCAACAGGAAACAAGCAGAGAGTACATGTATAAAATTATGCACAGAGACATTGACACAGCATATGGAAAAACAATAAGGAAACCTGAGTGCTTGTCACAGCTGCTTTCTAGTGCTCTCCAAGCCACACTTGGAAACTTTCAAAAATCTGTACTTATGTTTTGTAGGAGAAGTGATAATTTTAAACCTCTCTTACAGTGCTTGAACCTTTATTATTTTTTAATTTTTTTTTTTTTTTTTTTTTTTTTTGAGAACTGCAACAGAGAAAGAAAAAATTCTACCACATTCTCAATTTACAGAATTAGGTACCAGCATGATGGAACTCAGCAGAGAATGATGACCAGCAGAATAATTCTCTTAATAATTCAAAGGCAACAACATTTAATGAGAGAAAAAATAATGATCTGTTAATAAGTCTAGAGAAGATGTTTTTATCCTTGAAAATAATTAATGATAAAAAAAGGATATTGCCTCTTTTTAAAGTTCTATAGTTATGACAACTTCCATCATGATGTGATTTATAAACATTAGGTAAAATCAACAGCTATGTTATAATGAGATTATATTGACTTTATATGAACAAATTAAATTATTACCTTACATAACATACCTTGTAATGTGTTAAATCCATGTGAAACAGACTGATATCAGCAATGTTAGTAACAAAAATCTGAAGTGTTAAGGATTTTCTTGAAATGCTGAATTCCAAGAGACTTTATGTGTATTTGATCAGGGATTTTATCTGCAAAGCTGGGATCATCTTTAGCTAAAAGTGACCTTAAGGTGACCACTATAGCAGTTATGTAACTATAGTTATGTTTCTATATTGTTTTGTCAGAGAATGACACGAAAACTTATTCACAAGGTCACCAGAGGTTTTGCCCAGATGTCCACTTCTATGCCAGTTTTAGTCCCAAATCTGCCTGTCCTAGGGTCAGGATCAATGGTGATAGGTTGAAGTAATATAAATTTAGCATAAGCTATTGTTTGCACCAGTGCTTGTGACCCAGATCAACGTGCGGTGACCCAGAGGGATTTGAGGTCTTCTATAAATATCATATATTGAAAGAGTAAAAATACAAAACTCCTGAATCTGAAAGACTGTAAAAAAAATCATGCTTTTGTTCCAAGTAATAACTTCTCGGTCAGTACAGTAGGCATAGAGTAATCAAATTGCTTTAAGCTTTCTCCACATTTGGATATGTTAAGATTATATACAGAAACATCTTATATCCATTTGAGTAACTCCAGAATTTAGTTAAAAATCTGTCTTGATTCTCAAAATGAAAACATTAATTACTCTGCCAAACATTACCAGCCCTGTTAGCATTCTCAGGCACTAGTAATTTTTCCAAGAATTGCTTTTTTTGGGGAAAAACAAGGTCATACCAGGAAAAAAAACCAGACCCAAGCCAACCAACAGATAAAACAGATCACATTAATTAATTAATAATGCAAATTGTTTCCTAATTTTGCAAGATTTTATCTTTGTCATCCATGTATTTTTCCCTAACCTTTCCTATTATCATAAACAATGTCTTCCACTATTATTTGTAATCTTTTCAGGCTTTAATTAACTTCCCATACGAAATCCTTCATTTGTTGATTTCAGTTTTATTTTGAAAAGAACTTTTGCCTAAGTGTTGACTATTCTCTTGAAAAGAAATATTTTTCAAGACAATTCACTGAGGGAACTGACAGAGTGAAGAGTTTGGTGAAATTATATTGTTTCTATTGGGAGTCTAATAGATTAACTTCTCACCTTTGTAATATTTAATAGTTTAAAGAGTTGGGATATACAGTACCTTTTTAGTTGTTTTAGTGCCCTGTTTCACATAATCCCTTTTCGTTAGTTTTTTTAACTCCAATTACAAGATTCTGGAATTAAATTCTAATTTCATCTAGTAACTGTCACTTTCTGGAAGCAGCTAGATTTGTCACTAGGCAAAACTTAAACTAATAGGATTTTAAATGTGTATTTTCAATTTTAACAGATTAATGTTTTGTATGGCTTTCAAGAAAGCAAGACACACTTAATGATTTAGTCCATATTGATTCCTCCCTTACATTAATCCTTGGTTTAATCCATATAGTGCTAAGAAATGTCAGGTTGTTCCAAGGCACCTCTTCAAATATCTTTGTCATTTCAAGATTTTTGCTGAAAAATTCTGGAGATTCAAATCTACATTAACTTGATAATCAGTTTCAAAAATATAGTACAGAAGAATTTTTGTAGAACTAAAGGGATAATATTTTAGTATCCTTCAACATAACCCTGAATATCTTTCTAACATTTTGCAAAATTAATTTTTGACAGCTGGTAAATACTGATATACATCTGACTTTTTGTTCAAAACAAACATGAATGTCTTTTGAATAAGAGATATGATTTGAACATTTCATTGATATGTTTTGAGTTATTCATTCATGCACATTAATAAGCAAAACCAAGAGAGTTTGTTTTTTCTGCCCCAAAGAGTATTTCTCCAGGCACAAACTTGCAGACAAGTAGCATGCTGTCCAATAGCAGACAGAGAGGTAAGAGTGACTTCAATGATGGCTGGATAAGCACCTTCACTTAACCTGGCAAGGGCACAAAAGTCAGTTATGTGAAAAAAATAGCCATTAATTTTTTAATTACAACAGTGTTATCTAAAGCTAGAGGATCAAATAGCTTTGCATGGATGCTAATCTTCGGATCGCACAAATGAAATCTAGGGAAGGGTAACCACAGACATTTTTGGCATTCCTTATGTACAAGCCATAGATGGTGGAGCCTCCCACAGATATACAACAGCAAAGAGTATCTGACATGCATTTAGGTGTTGGAAACTTATTCAAGGTTTGGTATCATATTATTTTTGATATCACATGTGTTTTTTTACCACAGAAGGTAAAGTTTGAGGCGAGGAAAAGCTGCTCCCTTGGTGTAATGCTTGGTAAGGAATTTCTGTTAAAATATCAAGCAATTATAGAGAAAAAAAGTTGTTTTGACTCCTATAGAATACCTTGCATGCTTCCTGAAAGTGAAGTTTGTAAATTATTTATAAATGAGATAATCTTATATATTAGTCCATCACAAGTCTGCTCACAATTTTTTCCTTTCAGACCTTCAAATCTGTAATATTAAATACTGCAAAAAGTTGTTGAAGTTACAAGATAGTCAAAACAATTTCATTGCACCACAAGACTGTTGTCACACTTGGTCCACTTTATATGCCCGCTTTCATCAATTTCACACAAGCCATAGCTTTTTAGGATACAATAGAAGTTTTTTCTTAAGATCCTTTGACCATGTGAAATTCTCTTGAATGACAACACAATTAACTCTTTCTATGGAAGTAAATGCATTATTTAAAGTCCAAAGAAATAACGCTGACCAAATGACAGATATATATGAGTTTTCTTATTTCCTACTTAACTGGTTTTCAAAAGAACAATTCTATAGTAACGTCTTATGTACAATATACAGTTCAAGACCACCTTTCAGAATTCTTTGCAAAATGTTAGCTCACTTACATAAAAGGAAAAAGGAGGGGTTTAAAAAAAAAAAGAAAACTTTCAAAGCCTCAGGGTCGGACACTTGGATTATAGACCAAGGTCTGAAACAAATTAATATTTAATACAACCCCTCCTCCTATTATAGACACATCCCTTAACAAACTTCTGGCTGGTAAGAAAATTTTATGTCCAGTCAGTAGTAGAATTACAGATGTTGCATACAAAATATTGAAACCTTCTGGCCCTGTGTTGGGCAGTCCTCACTTCCTGTATCCATACTGAAGTTGAACATATCAGAAGTCTGCTGCCCCTTCATCTTAAAGATGGATGTCTTCCATCACGTTCCTTTTATTTTATTTATGACTTACCCTTGTTGATGTAACACTAGCAAACCTTTCATATCGTTTTGGAAGGTCTGATGCTTTCTGTTTATCACAGGGGCATAAGACATAAAGCAGAAGGTACTATATATGTCAAACTCTTGTAAAAGGAGGGCTTGTTAGTACCAACTGGCCATTTTGTTTAATACAGTGCACAGGAGTCTATAATCTTAATTTTAGAGGGTTTGGCTATGTCAAACACATCAAAACAGCTGAATCTGTGTATCTGTACTGAACTCATATGTATAATGAATATGGACATCAGTGTGGCTAGTACTGACTGCAACACTCAGTCATGCAGAAAATGGCTACTGTAGATTTGGGAATGTTATTGATCTTTGTTTCCATCATCCTTTGCCGTTTTTTTTTTTTTTTCATTCAGCATGAAAATGCTGTTTAGAGATGAATTTTCAATTTCTTTTCTTTGGAATGGCCTTTCAAATTGAACAATA
The DNA here is from genome assembly GCF_000691975.1 of Corvus brachyrhynchos. Taxonomy (NCBI): domain Eukaryota; kingdom Metazoa; phylum Chordata; class Aves; order Passeriformes; family Corvidae; genus Corvus; species Corvus brachyrhynchos. The sequence continues at coordinate 1,935,388 of NW_008237222.1, read as the reverse complement.
TTAAAATAATCTGTTTCAGAGAAAGAACACATGGACAAGAAGAACGGTAAACCAAGAATTTCTTCATATGGGTAGAGTTCCATAGCAAAATTTACTAAATAATACTTTCTCAACTCTGTGTGTTAGCCCTCAGGGTCTTGGTTGTACAATAAGCAAAATTTAACCTCAGGGAACAGATCTATATTGTACACATATGTAATGCACTAAAAGTGAAACGGCAGTGGCAGCTCCAATACATGCTGCAGGGCAACATCCTACAGTCTGAATGGAATTGCGCTGCATGTAGAATTTCAGGGAAATCAAATGACTTACTGTTATGTGGCTGTGAAAATCTTATAATTTCTATTGTTTTCCACTCTATCCCCTGCATGTATTTTATTAAAAATTATCTAAGTTCATCCTTGAGTAGCCACAAGCCATTTAGGCTCTAGATCCATACAGCAAACTATTGACAGTTCAGCACAGTTCTCTTAGTAGGTAAAGAAGGCTAGAATGGTGCTATTGCATTGCTAAGTGTTTTCCTTCCTTCTTCTTGCTTTCCTATATATACTATAACTTCATTTAAATGCTAATCTTGCTCCTGCAAGTGGGCCACATAGGACAAAAATATTCTAAATAAAAGACAACTAAATTTCATGCAAGACTAATACTTGGACAATATTAATTACAATCCTCGGTTAACTGGGATGTGGAAGGGATATTCCAAATATAACTGAAGGTATCCTCTTCAAGCAATTATTTTGAAACTCCGTGATTACAGGCACAGCACTGTACAAATACACATAAAAGAAAAAAATTGCCTTTCAAAGCAAACATTTAAGGTAGCTGCTATACAGTATTTTTCATTCTGACAAGTTTTTGTCATATTTATGTGTGATGTCATCTGTTCTAAAAGAATAACAACCTATATATAAGATGAAAGAAAATAGGGGGATTTCAAAGAGAGAATCATAGAACAAGTTGTGGTGGAAGGGCCTTATAAAAACCATCTAGTCCAAACCCTCTGCAATGAGTAGCAACATCTTCAACTAGATCAGCTTTCTCAGAGCTCCACCCAAACTGATCTTGAATGTTTCCAGGGTTGGGGCATCTGCCACATTTCTGGGCAACTTGTTCAAGAGTTTCATCTTGTAGAAAATTTCTCATTGCAAAAAATTTCTTCCTTAGTCTGAATCTACCCTCTTTTAGTTTAAAAATGCTATCCCTTTTCCAAAGGGTGAGAGAAAGGGTGCAGAGCGACATAGGTCATTTCAAGTGTTATTTTGCTTAGGCCAGTTTCATACTCTTTCATTTAGTATGAGTGGAGAATGAGTCCTGCCTGTCAACTTTACTGCAAGAGAAATCAGAATCAAAAATGCAACTTGCTCTGAAAATTGCAAGGTGATGAATTCTTCTGTTTTTCCTTTACCTACCTTCAAACAAAATATCAAACATGATAGCTGAAAAAACCACAAACAAAGAAAAAACCAAAGTGCTTCTCTGTGTTAACGCATGGAGTGCCACAGGGGAGGACTGTTCTGGGATTCTAACTTCCTGGAAAACAGAAATCCAAAGTTCCAAATTTATTTTCAGTGACCCTGCATTATTAATAGACTGCTAATGTGTTCCTGAGTACTTAAGTATTCAGAAATAAAAATTCACTCTTTGATGCTTGTTTGGAAGCTGATTACTTGATTCTGTGTCAACCTATATGGCTGTTAATCTCTGTGGACTAAATTCAACATAGCATATGTAGGTCATCAGACAAAACCTCCATTGAAATCAATAGCAGAAATAAATTACTCTGGTATGGCATGTCGGTCTGCATTTGATTTGCTGACACATGATTACTCTGAACTGTTAGCTTCATTTACTTTTATTGATTGTTACTGTGAAATGCTTACTAATTGCACATCAGATTTTTAAAGGTGCTTAATTGCATACTTTAGACTAGTGTTAAATTCCATACATTGATTGTCTGTGAATTATGTTCCAGGGAGTTCCATCTCTATTCCATGCCTTATTTCTGTGATATTATGGGCCATATCATTAGCTCAATCAAAGCTGATTCTAGAATTGCAGTAACAGAAATGGAGGAGAATAAAAGTTAGTTCCATTTTCAGGGTTTGAATACTAAAGGCAAGATCGAAACCTTTTTTAAAAAAATGAATGATCCAGATCCAGTCTTTGAACAAAACACAGTCCAAGCAGTTTGTGTCCCAGGTCTGAATTAAGAAAAATTTGCCACTATGTCTAACACCTTGGTATTTAACCTATATGTAGGTGCTCAAGCCTTAGAGCAGAAGCAAAAACTCAGTCAGAACCCTTAGATACCAATCTATCAGAATTCATTTTCATTCCCGCCTTCTTCTGGGAAGTGGGAAATATCCACTCTTAGGCGACTCAGGGAGGAAAACTTCACTGATAGGTCTCTGGTTATAAAAGTAGTCTCTGACAGTCAGATCCTGTCATCAACACTCAGTGGAAATAGATGGAAGACTCCAAATTTAGTGACAAAAATATGAGTTGGGTTTGCTCATACAAATAAAAAATTTAGGTGTGACCCCACCTACCACCCACAGCCCAGTCAGGTCTAGATGAAAGAGTTGTCTGGTTAGGTTAATACTGCCCAGAGCCATAGGAATCAACCAAAGTGGAAGTGGGAATTGTACAGGTATTCTGTATTCTTAATGGCAATTTATGTGCATTACATTTTGATTCTCTTTTTAGGCTATCCAAATTTCTCTCTTGGTATCCCTACTTATGTTTGAACTTAGACAATCCATCATTTACAAATAGTAAAAGAATGTATTGAATTAGTGTCTATGCCCAGCATATTTATGGATGCCCTCTTTGAAAAGTATTTTAACTTCAAGTCACTCTGTACCCAATTTTTTTTCCAACAATATTCCACTGAAGTGGAATGAAGCATGTGAGAGTTAAAAGTATAAATAAAATGACAGTGATAAAGAGCCAATAAAATTACTGGAAATCTAACTAACCAATTTCAAATCTGAAAACAAAGCTTGAACTGAAAGCTAATTCTTATTTTATTCAAGTCACTGTGTTAATGCCTATAAAAGTATAAATAATGCGTTTTGCTAATGTGCTCTATCTGGAGACTGTTAAATCATTCTGCAATAATATTGTGTTGGGTAACTTTGTGAGCAATGTGAGTTTATAAGGGTCTGATGGTCAAGAAGTATCTGAAATGTGTCCAATAACCACAGAAATAAGATAATTGAGGCAAATACTTGAGTAATGTGTTAAAGCTGCCAGGCTTCCCGTTATAACAGGCAAAAATTCTCCCTTGGTATGAGCTGGCATAAGGGTTCTCAGGTCTGAGAGAAAACAAAGCATCCAAATGCTCACCATTTTTTGAGACACAAGAAGATGCAGAAAAATCAATCACTGTTTTGTCTGCTTCTGCAAATTTCAAACGAGATCAGTTTATTAAAAATAATATTTTGTTAGTAAAAAGTCCTAGCCAACTGAATTTATGGTCTTGTTGAGGTACAAAGTTAGATCTCTAGTGATGAGGAAAGTCTGATATTTCAGTTCAGATCTATTAAATATTTGAGGGCACATGCTATCTGTTTATCATTGCATAGCAAACCTCACTGACAGCTTTTTGTTTGCTGTCTGGGTTTGTTGTTACTGGGAGCAGAAACATTTTGGAAAAAAGAGAAACCTTACAGCCATGAGGTCACTTGCTTGCTGTGTGCTTTAGGTACTGCTAACCAGTTCTGTGACCTCTCCTTGCTCTTCAAGCTGGAAACTGTGGATTGGTTGGTCTGGTCCTCTGCCCAGGTCTTTAGGTGGAAAGCAGCCATCTGCTCTCATGCCTCTCAAGTGTGCCAAACACTGTAACGGCATGCAAAACAATCCTTCTGGTGTGAGTGATACTGCTTTTAAACCCTTTAACAGCTCCTTGGGCTACGTTGCTACTGAGATAACTAACAACACAGTTGACTCCTGGGAAAGCACTGAGGGCAGTAGTATATTGCACCCAGTGTAAAAAAAACAAGTATAAACCACAAACCACAAATCATGCTCATGATTTGGAAACAGGTAAATATTTTTCTGCCAGATTCCCAGACAGTAGTAGAAGAGGTAGGAGTGCCCAGGTGACAAGCTCCTCTATGCTCAGTCGAGAGTTGTCCAAATTAAAAGCAGAAAAATAGAACTCTTTTTCCCCTCTTGAAATGGGAGAAACACTTGGTTGCTTTTTTTGCCACTAATGTGGAACTGTGAATATTTGGCTCAAAGCCAGTTCTAAGAAAAACATATTTGAAAGACCATTTTCTCATACAGTATTTCTCTGACATGGGAAGAATAAGAAAATGCTGTAGATTTTATGAGGAAAAATATTTTGTGGTTATTTGTACCCCAAACATGAAGGCCTAGGTATTGAAGACAGCCTTTAGGTATTTATTGACTGGACGAGAAGCTGGGGCTTGATTCCCAGCCACCCTGATTTTGCATCTATCCTCTTGTATAAGGTGAGAGGGAATTGCCAAAGTGGGAAGTGCAACTACAAACTTCACCACCTGCTACAACAAGATGTTGTGACTCTGAGCATATCTAAGACTTTTCTAATTTATATTCACAGACAAATCAGTGCTTTGCAATGTGGGAAATGGGGGAACCTACTTTTGCCCAAGCAGAAGGAAGAGAATCAGTTCCCAAATCTCTGAATTATTCACAGTTCACTTGTTTTTGTACAAATTTTATACACCAGCTGATCAACTTCACTTAATTAAAGGAAAGTATTTCTATTACTAAATACATTGCTTTTATTTTCTTTTAAGTATTTCTGATTCCTTGTGCTCAAAAAAACTCCTTTTGGAATTATCCGGGAAAAGTACAGAGAAATTTATAAGAGCAGAATAAAAGCACTCAGCAAAGGCTAAAGGATGGAAGATTTATAGCTACTTGGGGGGAATCAGAGAATACCAATGATTTACAAAACCTATTGAAGTACAAGAAGAAAAGGTTATAAAATATCCATGAAAACATTTATGGGAGATATCAGAAAAACATTGTCAGAGAGATTTGGCAATGAGGGTCACCACACAGAAGAAATAGGAGGAGGAATGCTAATGGCTTTTGAGAAAAAAACTCTCTGATATTTATGACTATTTCTGTAAAAATAAAAACATATTAGAGTATAAAAAGAAATTAAAGAACCCTCATTACTTAACTAAGACATTAATAGAAAGTGGAAACTGATCTCCTCTTCACATGATATTGACCAGTAGGATCTTCTAGAAGTGAAATGACAAAAACCACTTCAAGTTCCTAAGCAAGACTGTCCTTCAGTGAGAGTTATGATGACATAGTTGCAGTAAGTTTTGAACTGCAGTAGTTGGCAGCTTTGGGCCACTGGAAGCAATGGAGGAAAGGGCTGCCAGACCAGGCCAGTGCAGGATGAGCAGCCGTTGCTTCCTCGTGTCAGCGCTGTGCTGCCTTCAAGGACTCTGCTGACTCCCACTGCAGCCATGCAAAGGCCCCAACTCTTAAACCCAGGATGGTCCCTCACTATTCAATCAGCTGACAGCACAGATTGCATGTACTGTAAAAACACATTCTGCACTCTTTTTAATTTCCAATGAAATCCAAAGCAGTGCTCTGAGCAGCATTCAATACAGCTAACTAATCTTCAACCCTCAGCAGGGATGTTAGAAGTAAACAGTTGCAAACAGAGCTGCTTGAAAATTTTCAAATACATTTTTATGTAGACATACATACTTTACACAACACTGTATATTTACAATAAGCTACAGGTTGTCTTCCTTTTCTTCTTTTGTTTCCTTTTTCTATTCATCAATTACTGCCCACAAAAGGAAAAGCAGAGAAAAGAAAGGATGGCTGACAAATATAAAGGTTATATAAACAAAAATTATCAAATAAAAAGGAAATGTTTTCAAAATCACAGAAGATTAAGACAAACATTCAGCAAAAAATTAATGAAAGAACATTGATAACATTAAGAAAATCTTTGTTAGAATCTCTGTGTCTTTATATATTTTTAGGAAACTCTTAACAAAAAATCCCCCAAAACTAAACACAACTTCCCCCAAAACTAGTAAAACCAAAACCCCCAAAAATCCCAAAAGAAAAACCCTGAAAGAAATCCAACCCCCAAAAAACTCTAAGTAGAAAAAAAAGTTCATCTTGTTGCTAAAACATAAATGCCTATATAAACATCTAAAATACTTTAAGTGCTAGGCAAATCAAGTATTGATTTCCCAGGTAAGGTTATTATAGTCTCTATGAAATGCATCTCATTCTGTCACAGAACAAATATTCAGATTGTTTTGAAATCCAATCTAACAAGGAAACTCAGTGATGAAATAAATGCAGGTGACTTGGCTGCAAATAAAAATTTCCTAAGCCATGGGGCTATCTCATTTCAGAGTTTGAGTAGTAGTTATTCCTTTCTGTGTTTTTTTTTTTACTACAAACCTTCATGTATAGGCCTATTGTTTTGTTTTCCATTAATGCCTTTTTTAACCAGTTAGAAGACCAAACTATACTACATTTCTCTCTCTATTTCTTCTATACTCTACTTCTCTCCCTATTTCTTCTTTCTTTTCAGCCAAAGGACAGAACCTTTTGTTGCAGTGGGGATCCTGCAACACGCATATATCAAACCAGGAGTCCCGTGGAAAGGAAATATATATGGACAGACAGATTCTTGCTAGATGTTTCAGAGATGTTTATTTCTCCAGCCGCATGGCCGGAGCTCTGCCGAGGAACTGTTCCAGTCACGGGACCAAGGGTCCTTCTGCCCGCGCAGGGGAACACAAACCAACCAATGGGAACGAGGCTGAGCAGGGGCAGGGAAGCCCCGTGTCTGTGCCCTCAGGGCCCCTCTCCCAGGGCTACACGGCAGGGGAGGGACCCCAACAACCTTTTGTTGATAAAGACGGAAACTGGGTCTTGCTTTGTGCTTCTAAACATGCCTCATCTCCTTGAGAGCATATTTAATGTATTCCCTTGTTGAATTTAGAAAAGAGCCATGGAAACTGAGCAACTTACTTAAGTGCTAAAAAGTTGCCATTGCACAGTTGCAAGACTCAGCCCCTATAAACCCATGCTGCTCTGGAGCGGATAGTAGATCCTACAGCATTTTGGTAAAAAAAAAAAAAGTATGACAATGACAAATACTTTTTAATTTTCTTTAATATGTGTTAAATAAATTTAATTGGGTTAGTAAGAACTCAGCATATTCTGTGATTCTGTGGACTAAAATAATAAATGACAATCATCTTTCACTATTCATCCATCTACTTCCAGGTGAATCTCCATAACCCTGGAAATCTAGAAAGATGAAAATTTATAAGAAAGCTCCTTTAAATTATAAAAATGATCTCTTGCCCTACACATTTGTAAAATTTAAAGTGAGTGCAATTTGTATACTTAAAATAAAAAAAAGTTAAAATTGAGTGAAATGTACCATGGTTTTCAATTGCTTTCAATTACCATTAAACCTTTTTGAGGGCAATTTGCATAATGTTTCATAAACATGTAGGCAGATTAACCTTTTTAGTTAATTTATTCATTAGCAGTAAAAATTCAAAGCATCTCTTATGAGAAAATAATGTCTTGCTGTTAAATTACATGGAAACAAAGCAATTGGGACATTGTTGCCTCAGTTCTCCCTGTGTCAAAGCACAAAATAGTGGAGAGAATAAAGCTTCGCCTGTTAGCAGAGCGTTGATTAAATCGCCTGTTTGTGAACAATTAGCAGTATTACAAGAAGATTAGGTGAAGTATTAATTAGAGATGGGTTAGAAGAGTCCTGCCTGGAGCAGATACCTGCAAATATGGGGGATGGAAGAATGAAAAAGTATGAGAAAAGACAGAGGGTTTGACTCTTTCCTGTCTTAAATCTCATAATCTCATACATTCTGTCAATGGAAAGTGTGGTAACTCAACACTGTTTTTCTGTCACTTTGTGATTCCTTTACATGTCTGTAATTGGCTACTTGAGATAGAAAGGAGTGGTCACATTCCTTTGTCCCCCAGTGTGGTCTCCATCATGTATTTTGCCTCTGAATGAATTGAGGTCGCATCACTATCCATATGTGGGAATGTGAAAAGTGGTTGAAGTTTGGACACTTATGTGGTGTTTTATTAGCCAGGTTCTTAAGGCATTTCCAGCAACAGGAGATAAAACCCTTCTCATGAGCTGGAATTAAATCATTTGCAGATTGATCTTAAGGCACTTGCAAGTCTATCACTTTGGGTAAGATTATACAGCGTTGGGTGATGCAGGCCACAATAGCATGTAGAGGGCAGCTGCTTAGCTGATGAAGATAGAGCCTGAATGAGCAGTTTGACAGTTTACACCAGTTCTGGGCCTATCTTTATACCTCTTCATTAAGAAATGAAATGAAGCTTTTCTGTACACATGCTCTGTCATATGTCATAATGCTATCCATTGTCTCTAGAGTGTATCCAAAACAAATATACTATTGCAATGTGTGGCCCCATCTTTAACCTATTTACTCAGGTAAATGTGTGACTATTTAGCTTGGGACATTTGTTATATAATATAAATCTATTAAATCTATAATAACTTCCAAATTTAAATGTCAGGACAATCAACTTGATATTTTTACACTTTCCCATATCTTTTTATGGGTTTACATCTGGAAGAGATATACTGATCAGGATTTCAAAGTTAAGGAAATTCCACACTCCCTTCTGGTGATTCCAACAGCCAGATTATACAGGTGACATGAGAATGTTGAAATCACTAAGTGCACAAGTATGCAGAAGCATTAAATTATCCAATATTAAGTATTATTCATGGTCCTCTTGCGTTGCTGTCATGTGCTGCTTAGTGGAATGTTGTTGAATTAACTGATGTAAGTCAACCACAAAATCTGCAACAATCTCAAACAAGTCTGTTAAAAGAGTTAAAAAAAATAAAGAGATTCTCTACAGAAATTTAAAACAGATTAAATGTTTAAGGACTATTCCTTAGCTTTGAAGTTACTTACCAATTTTCTAGTAGAGTTATCTATTAAAAAGCTCTGCTGTCTTTCAAATAATAAACAAAAACAAAGCAGAAAATCAGAAAAAACCCACAATGTATTCATAAATAGAGGTGCCTAAACGTCTGGAGGAAAGCACAGTACTATTTCTTAGAAATATCTCATGTGATCTTTACATTATGTTTGCTGTGGTGGTTTTTTTTACATAGCTTACTGAATGCTAGAGAAGCACACAAATTCTGTGATTGACACAGTTAAATAGAAATCTACCAGAAAAAACAGGTGTTTTTGATAGGTAATGTCTTCTAGGAATGACTATCAGACACTTGCTTCATTATGAAGAATTAGCAACCAATGAGGCAAAAATAGGAATAAACTGTTATGTACAAAAATCACTGTTACCATTCAATAAGAATGACAATGTGGAATTTGCTTATGATGAAAGTGCCAAGTGCTTCACATAAGCACATACAAAGTCCGTCAAAACCTCTCTATGCCAAATTGATGTTTCACTGGAAGTTTCCACCACATAATACATCTGTGTTCTTTCTATATATGTATTAGACATATCATTCCCACAAAGTGCCTGAAGCAGCTGAAGCAATCACCTCAAACATGATAATAAATTTCAGTGATATGAACCTTGAACACTTAATGTTCAAATGCTTTTGTATAAAGTCTTCTTCAGGAGTACTTTTGCTTTGACTTTCATCAAGAAATCAGATTGTAAGAGCAAAAAATGTTGAAGTCAACTTCAGATAGTGTTGTAGTCCTCCTGACAGAATCCTAAATACAATTGTATTGTCAAAACCCCCTAAGGAGCAAAACCCCCAAGGAGCAATTAATATTATGACTGGCACTTTGGGTTATTTTCGGGAAAGGAACTGGAGTCAAATGGAAAGCAAAGCTCACTCTTGTTAATAAAAAGGTTAAATACTAAGTCAAATGGCAGAAAATTGGCTTAAAACACTGTGGATAAAAACAGAAATCTATTTTAATTTTGAAGTGCCTGCCCTGAACAATTGCACATCCACCTTGACAGGAAAAGCTTCTCTTAATGTCTCCTCTTGGAGTATCTTCCATTATTCTTCATAAATCGTAGGAAATTAGACGTATTTTAAAGGTTGTAAGATCATTTCCCTCTTACAACAAGTATAGTTTAAAGTGTTTAAATGTAATATAGACTAGTGTCTATTTAACTAAATGATGATTTCTAATCATTGTACGCATCTCTTTATTTCACTGCCCAATTCCATATGCAGAATTCTCCTGTTTCAGAAGAAAACAGAAATTCAAATGAATGTTTGAGAAGGAAAAAACAGTGTTCAAAAAAAGAGCTCTTAAAAGAAAATCCTGAAAAACATGATGAAAACACAGGGAAAGATATGAGTCTGTTATGATAGATGAAATGAGATGGCCAGCTATGTTGTAAATCAACTTTATTTTGTCAGACATATTAAATTGCAAAGTTTCAGTAAATACAGCATGTTTGGACTAAACAAGAGGATTGTATCTTAGGTGACACAGTTCACTGGCCCCTTAACTTGCAGGGCATATGAAAGATTAAGATTCAGTCACTTTACTTCCTAAAGTAACCCAGAACCTGGGCAGGAATCTTTTCCTGACCTCCAAAATGCTCTAACTCCTTAGTTATTCTGGATTGGCGTAGTTCCTTGTTGGAGTCACCCCATGAAATATAAATAAATATTCAAGATTAAATATTCACAAGGGAAAATAATTAAAACTGTGCATTATATCTTTGATGAGCTTTTCTGTCACTGGATCACAGAGCAATTTTTAATCGTGCTGTCCTATGAGTAATCTTCCACAAGAAGTGTGCAGAGAGCCTGGGTTTTGTTGCAGTCTGGTGGTATAGAATGCTCCTAATTCACGCCAGTGAAAAGTCAAATAAGCACGAATAGGACTTCAGCCCTGACCTTCACTGAACTTGTAAACTATTACCTGAACTGACATTCCAGTTTTTATGTATCCAAGGGAAGGGCTGATGCAGGCACCTATCTCACAGCAGTGAGTGCAGAGCTGGGGAAGGCACCTCTGCCCCAGTGAAGTGGCAGGAACCCTTGTTTGTACACCACTTCCATGAAGTTAGGCAATGACAGGAATTTCTAGGTGCCTAATTCTCCTCATAGGCAAGACACAGACATGTTGCTACTTTAGAATCACAAAGACTACTGTATAAAACAGCTTCTTGCCTTGACATACTAAATCACTGACTAGCAATTAGTTTAGATTTTGCAGTTTCTATTTTATTCTTTTGATTACATAGTTTTGAATATCAGTATAAATATGAAAGCTTAAAATTTCCCAAATGTTCAACAGAAAAAATTATTCCCCATAAAAATATATTCATTAATGGGCTGCTTATCTCCATTAATCTTTTTGCTTGTCACATGAAGTTCTTATTTTATGTATATATCATAGTTGGAAACATAAGCATGCAATTCAGATGCTCACAGAGATGCTCTTATAGTTGTTTGCTTATGGCACACAGAGATATAGATTGACAGGACAATCCAATGGTCTGCATCATCTTGTTTCAGATTATTTATAAATAATCTTCATTTTGGTCTGCCAAGGCTGGAAAAAGGAAGCAGAAGCAAAAATAAATTTGTAAATAACTTCCCACTAGGAATTGTAAGGTGGTGATCTTAGCATGCAGCAGCACATGGCACATTCAGGGAGTCCGTGTATTTTAACCAGAGTAGTACAGCTGTAATGCTGTTCCTGTCTCTCCTCTCCTTCCTATTTTTCTTATTATTATTCTTTCCCCTTTTCTCACTTCCTTTCTGTCCCTCCCTCCCTCCCTCACACTCATCTGTCCTTCCATCCGCCCTATGCCTCTTATGTAGCCAGATATCTAACACTGATGTTTTCAGTGTGAGAACTGGAAAAAAATGGAAACTATTTACCTTAAAGGTTTCAAAATGAGTGGAGGACAGCGTATACCTAGAAGTAGACAGCTTGGAAGATTAAGACTTCAAACACTTTCAGGTTTTGGTCTTGATGAATTTGAAAAGGTCTGTATTTATCTGAATTTTTTTTAAAAAATTGTATTTAAATGGTGCAGTTTGGTCATGGACACCTATGTTCTTATTATAATGTAATCGCTGTTTCTTGGTGATAGAGTTTTATTTCATTGTCTTCTCTGTGGATAATTATTGGGTTATTAACAAATGGTGTAGAATAGCACGTGTGTGTGTACGTGCATGTGTATGTGTGTGGGTACGTGCATGTCTGTATTTTACTCCATCTTTGTAATAGTTCTGAGCAAATTCACCTCTAGGGATTTCTAAAGTGATTTAGCATTCCACTTCCTATAATAACAGCATATTTCAATACAAACACTTAATTATTTTAAAGGTTTATTTGATTTTATACTCTCTTTATCTGTCATGAAGCTATTTTATTTTTCTTCCACTTATATGAGTTTAGATTGTGTTTGTTTTAAATTTATATAAACACAGAATACAGAAATACAGAATGTAGCCATTAGCTTAGAGTACTACATCAATTTAAAACCTGATTCCAATGTTTCCATAAATGAAATAAATGGAATTCAGCACTAGGTGAAGGAGAAAAGACTGAATAGAACAAAGTCACTGGATGCTAAAATTCAAAATATCTCAAGATTTCAAGGTATGAATGCAAAATTAGGACTGCTGAACTCTCTGAGGGAAAAGAGAAGGGGCTAATATTTTATTCTTCCGTTATTGGGTGAAAATTTACATTATTACTAGGCCAACTCAAGCAGTTTATTTTAAAACTCAATCCCTCAGGAAGAAAAGAAATCACACTTTCTGTAATGGGAGTAAAAAGGAATAAGGGGGAAAAATATAAGAACACAAGAATTTAATTCTAAATCATGAAAGCATAATGCTGAGGATAATAAAAAATTTTTCAGCTATGTATGAACATTCTTCAGCTGAGTTTGAGACTGGAGCCATTTGTAACCATGAGCTCATAATTGTTAAGGGCTACAAGGCCCAGATTTTGCTTGAAACAGTAAAAAACAGTGCAAAACATACAATAAATAATCATAATATCTGTACTAAAGATCTATATTCTGGCATTGAACTTAGGGCCTAGTAGACAGATGAAAAGGAGCTAAACTCCATATTTTTCCTTATACCATGCAAATATTATTTGTCATATTCAGCCCTCAGCAAACGAGCTTACACAGACTGCTTGTATTGACCTTCATTCATTATTATGTTGGGCTTTTTTTTCCCTAAACTTGAAAAATTTCTCCAAAATATCTATTTTTATATCTATGTAGGGATGGGTATTAACCGTAGTTTCATGCAGCAGGACAAGTAGCATGGATCCTTGAATTAAACAGGGATAATTTGAATTCAAGGCATGATTCTGGTCTGCAAGTGTCTGATATTTATTTTATGAATTTAAAGTAGTAGTCTGAGGTCCTCCTAAGTGTTGTGATCACAGTAGACTAGAGGCCTGAAGTCCTGGAATAATGTCAATATATAAAAAACCCCCAAATGCTCAGAAGTTGCTTTCCACCACAAAAATCCCAAACTGAGCACAACAGAAGGAAGCCTGGTGACATCTGTAACACTCTGTGGAATATTAGCTATGGCTTGCAAGACACTTTTTTACACTGAGGCATGCTTTGTGAGTCACTCTACCAAAACTAAGAGGAATACTTGTAAAGCAAATACTGTATTTAAGGGGTTGAACTGCTTCCCAGCTCTGTAACATCTGAACACATTTCTCTTAAATGGGTCTCAAAGACTGCAGCAATTCATATATCCTTTGGCACTTCTCTTTCGAGTTACAGAAACACTTCTTTGCATGAAGTGTTTTGATAGTTCAGGCAGGAGCAAGGTTGGTTTATACAATGAATATGCCTGTGTTTCAGGTAGAAGTCTTTTATCAAGGACAAAGTTTTGGCAATACTCCCTAAGTGTAATGAAACACCAGCATTGTTCTGGTACTTTGGAAATTTATTCCACAATCCAGTTCCACCGAGATGTATGTTATTAGCATGACTCAGTGCTACATATTGTCTATAAATAAATTAAGTCCCTCTTACACACCCACAGTACTGTAACATAAAACCATGTTGCTGTGTAAAGAGGCAGGCCTCTCTTCCCTCTTATCCTTGTGTATTTCTCAGTTCTTTGATTCTGTCTGCAAGGGCTTTCTGGCAGGTTCTTTTTCCCAGAATAGGATTCAGGAACTGCAATGACTAAAAACTAATCTCCAAATCTTTACTTTCCCTCCTTCCCCACCCACTTTGATCAGTTTCCTTTCTAGCGAGCTCCGATGTGAACTTCTGAAATGTGTGGGAAGATGCACAGACTGTCTGTCCATATTCATGAAGATTTATGCAGAGTTCAAGTGACCATATAACCACAGATGAAATTTGGTTCATTTTTTCTGAGCTCCTGCTGCAGTCAAGGGACAAAGAGTGATTTACCATCTCTAACAGGTTAACATAGGATCTGTGAACTGCCTTCTGAACCTAAGGTCAGATGCTTAAAGGCAATAGTCCCCTAAGTGGCAATGCTCACTTTATTTTCATCTTTCACATGTTTTAGCTGATGTTTTATGATTAGTCTCGTGTAAAGATACTAGAATCTGGCCAAAACTCCCTATGAACTCATGCTGGCAGATTGTAAAGGATGTAATCTGATTCTGACATTTCCCCTTCTGCATTAGAGGATGTACATCTGTGTTCTTCAGATATTTAGAATCATCTTCAGATTCACTTTTTAGAATGCAAAGGACCCATAAATACTAATGCAATGACTACAACATCCATGAAAATATTCACACCACAGTAAAGAACTAAATGGGAAAAACATGTCATGAACACTATTGTGCACTGTGGCTGAAAATCCCCTATATAATGACAAAAAACTGCAATATGGTTGTTTTTCACCATCACTGTTATCCACTAAAAGTTGATTTTGTTGTCTATTTTTTTTTTTTTTATTCTCTCAGTGGGGCAAGAAGGTGGCATATTCTTTGTCTTGGAGATCACTTTTTGCATTTCTGTATTGTCTCTTTTAGGCTATGTGCAAACTGTGAGACCTAGGAGAGTTTCTGGGCTCCCAGTCATCCTGCATCCTGACTCTCATATCAGGGGAAGGTTTGGACTTGTGCCATTTGCTTCATCCTGTGTACCCTGAATTTTTCAGAAATGGAACCCAGGTGGGTGGACAGACGGGAGGTTTCAAAATGCTTCATCCAGACTCTTACCCTGGACTGGTATTTCAGCATGAGCTAAACATGTACTCTCAGGTAGTATGTAAACATGGTCCCTGTATAATCAATGGCATTTTTTCAACAAGTTCTCTGATTTTTCTTTTACTAAAGCAAGACAAAAAGTAATTATGCCATTTCCTACCATTAGATTTCAACTATCAGTACTGAACATAAAAGGATAATCTTGTATTTTAACGCATACTACTTACACTTTTGCAATTAATTTTGGCCTCAGTACAAGCTGGTTTTCTTCAATCAATTGCAAAAAAAGCACAGCTTTATTAAAGATGTTTACAATTTAATTCTTTACTTCCAACCTTATAAATCACACTAATGCACTCTGTCTGGGATACTTCCAATAGGCTGTTAGTGTGTGCTGGCTCTAAAGTATGAACAAATTGCACAGTGAAATTTGCCCCTGTCTCCTCACCAGAGTTATACCACCAACAATATCTCCAACTTCAGAAGTTAGACTTTTCCTTATTTCGATACTCTCTAGAGAAAAGGAAGTGTAGATGTGGAAAGACCTTCTTATCAGGGCCGTGCAGAGGGCAGAAGATTTTTTAGAAGTTAGAGTTTCATGAATCTAAGGGATAACATACTTTGAATGTTAGGCATTTTCCAGAGGATATTGTGTTGGCTGAATGCCTGCTATCAAGGAATTGTACAGGATGCATATTCAAAAGTTTCCTGATGGGAAAAGCAGAATGAGTTGGGCTGTCTGGGAAGATTTGAGTCATTTTCCTGAAGTCAGGATAACATCTCAACCTTTATGAAAGACATGAAAAGTTAGATTTCACCTCCTGGGGATAAAGGAAAATTTGGCTAAAAGTTACGACTAAATTCCAGAAGCTTTGATTGCCATGTTAGCTGATAAAAAAGAAGAGAAACCTCTTTTAGAGAGGGATGCGAAAACAGTAGGGGGAAAAAAGACAAATAAATGAAAAGGAAAAATACTGTGGCCATCAGGAGGGACAACTGTGTCCTGGGGTGCATCAGGCACAGCATCATCAGCCAGTCAAAGGAGAGGACTTTCTCTCTCTGCTCTGCACTGGTGTGGCTTCACCTTGAGTCCTGTGTGCAGTTTTGGGCACCACAGTATGAAAGAGACATTATGTTATCAGAGATTGTCCAAAGGAGTGCAATTAGGATGGTGAAAATTTTGGAGAAGAAGCCATATAAGGACGTCTAAGATCACTCGGTCTGTTCAGCCTGAAGACGAGGAGACTGAAGTGAGTCCTTATTGCAGTCTGCAACTTCCTTGTGAGGGGAAGTGGAGGGGCAGACTGATCTCTTCAGTCTCATGACAAGTGACAAGACCCAAGGAAATGGCATGAAGCTGAGGTAGGGGAGGTTTAGGCTGGATATCAGGAAAAGGTCCTTCACCCAGAGGGTTTTTGGGGACTGGAACAGGCTCCCCAGGGAAGGGGTCACAGCACCAAACCTGACAGAGTTCAAGAAGCGTTTGGACAATATTCTCAGGCACATGTTGATTCTTGGGGTGTCCTGTGCAGGGCTGGGAGTTGGACTCGATGATCCTGATGGCTCCCTTCCAACTCAGCATATTCTGTTCTGTGATTCTATTTGATTCTGTGGTTCTGAGAGCACATGTACCTAACAAACTTTAATTTGGATGACATTGTAGAAATACGTCCATTTTAAAAAGAAAGAAGCAAATTAATCTGGTCAATGTAACAGCCTTCTTTTTGACTAAATAAAGAAAAATCATTATCGATTTTTATATAGTGACTGATACAACAGAAACTATTACTCAAATGAGAGAACAGTGTGACAAAGCCAGGGAAAGACTTAAAGTATGTGGACTGGGGAGCTTTCCAGGGCTTAAAATGCAAAAGCAAGATGCGTATTTATTTTATTGTGTGGCCATATGTTTCCATTAATGAAAAAGATGAAGCAGAGAAGACTGCTGAAAGCCAAAGAGATAACAGGAGAAATGTTGCTGAGGTATCTTTGAGGGAAAATTAAAATAATTTTTTTTGGAGCAGATGGAGTCTTAGAGAAACCAATATGTCTCCTAATATATATCCTCAAACATTTTCACTGGAATATTACCAACCTCTTTTATTAGAGTCTGGCATTGTAAGGATTTTGAAGCTGGTGGTTCTGCTGGATCTCAGACTCTCTCTGACACTAAAATACTTTAATGAGAATGGAAAATTTAGTGGGAAACAGAAGTAGAAAGTCCAGATATATTTCATGAATAAAAAAGAAGAAACCATTTTTATTGAAGTGTTCTTTTGTACAAATAAACTGGAAGAGAAAAAAAATTAGTGTCAAGATATATGAGTATAGTTACCCCTAAATAGTATATCAGTCAATGTTTCTGTCAATAAACATTCCAAAATCAATGAGAGAATCTTAAAACTCTTTTCTATATGATCTAATAGACTAGAAAAACTTGTAACAAGTCAGCTTCTGTCAAGAGACACACTAATAATTCTGTCTATTTTGTTCATGAACTCAGAAATAGCCAAAAAATTTGAGCTGGTAATAAAACACTAGGTAACTGCAAATGTGTAATTGGCACAAATATGTATCTAATTAAGTAAAGACTATCATGTGATGCCAGATTCAACAGAGGACAATAAAATTCATGTTTGATGGCTGATAGGTCCTATGAGTTTCCCATCGTTTAAACTGTGGTGTGGTATACTATGGTGCTGCTTTCCCAAACTTGGAGGGAAAGGTGGCAGCAGCAAATGAGGTGGTGGCTTGTCCTGTCCTCTGAGCTTCATGCAGGTCATGAGAAACCTACTGTGGAGAGGACAGGTTTGGACTTTTCTGGGCAATAAGAACTTGGAGGTGGGACTACTATTTGAATTCAGGTAAGCATGAGGAAAGAAGTAAGCTTGCAGCAGAGGTTCAGGCTGAAAGAAATATATTCCTTATGTCTGGTTTTAGGCATCTGGGATACATATAGAACCTTATGAGCTCTGTACCCTCATCTGTCTTTAAAATAAACAGAGAAAAACAGACAGTCTTTCAAGATGGTGTATTATTCTAACCACATATGGAGGAATCACATCTATAAGGATGTGAATCACACTGTAAAAACACTTAGGTGTCTCCACTATAAAAAAGAAAGCTGAAGGGGAGGTGGGTGTTTAGATCTGGATGGATCAGCACCAGCCTGACAGGGTCTTTCTTTCTTGTGGCAACAAATAAATCTAACACCAATTCTCAAAAGTGATGAAAAGAAAAATGCTTTTCTTGTGACCTAGATAGTGCTGTGAGTCTCGTGTAAGACAGAACTAAACACAATCAACTGCAAAGTGGGTGAAACAAGAGGACCCAACTTGTGGGGCTGAGGAAGGGAAGACTTATCTTCCGAACTTTATTTACTCTGGCTCATTGAACAGCTGTGGGTTTATTCTGCTTAAAGTGCTGCTTTCCTGTTCCCATATATATGCTTGTGACTTCCAAAATATACACCCTTATAAAATGCGAACTTTTGAAACCTACTGGTGTCTAAACTTAAAAAAACAAAATAAAATGTGCGGAGTAGATTCACACAATGTTTTTGATTACCAAGGATCTGGTCACACCAAATTAATTTCTACACAGATGTGGCTCCAGGAAAGGTTCTTTCTGTGTATGGGGAGCTTAGTGAGCCTAAGCTACTGTAAAGATATACTTGCAGTATCAAGCCTGACTCAAATAAGCTTTTATAAAGATAGAATAAGATACAGAAAAACTTTGTTCTTGCTTTGTTCTATCTGTTGTGGGTGATTATTGTAAGAATTTAGGCAGTGAATACTAAGTGAGAACACAAATGGCTTTCAGACCTCATGGATATTATAGAAACTTAGAGATTCCCAACTGGCTCCTCATGATTCCACCATTCAGCTCTTCAAACTCTTAGGTATGACATCAATATTTCTACTTTGTATCATTTTAACTTAGATCAACATTCTGGGGCATGAACTTATGCACTATGAACTTCTAAATATTTCAACAACAAAAGTAAACAAATACTCATTACGTATATACTGAACATGGAGTTGTAAAGAAAAACTAACTTGTCTTCGTTAGCAAGCTTTTAGTTTTATCAGATTTATGTAGTAAGATCTTGGTACCAGGGGAGCTGGAAGCGTGCTCTCTTGGCATCTAAGGAAATTAAATGTGCACATATAATTTTATAATTATTTTCTTTTTAAATA
Organism: Corvus brachyrhynchos; assembly: GCF_000691975.1. Lineage (NCBI taxonomy): Eukaryota > Metazoa > Chordata > Aves > Passeriformes > Corvidae > Corvus > Corvus brachyrhynchos. Next base: position 1,915,971 of record NW_008237222.1, on the reverse strand, counting down.
TATTTGGCTAGAAGGAAAATTGATGTAGTTTTTCTGCACTGAGAACAGTGAGGAAGGTAGGTAGCTCTGGAGAGTACCCTGTCCCACTCTTCTGCTCAAAACAGGTTACTCAGGGCCAGATGCAGCCAGGTTTTGAACGTCTCTAAGGAGGCTACACAACCTCTCTGGGCAAGTCTTAAAAGAAGAATTTATTTTTCTTATGCTTCGAGTTAATATCCTGTATTTCAATTTATGCCCGTTTCCTCTTGTCCTACCACTGGACATCAATGAGAAAAGCTTGGCTCAGTCTCTACAAACTCCCATCAGATATTTACACACATTAATAAAATCCTCCCTAAGATTTCTATTTGTTTACTCAAACATGATAGAAATTATTGTAAGTGAAGCTTCCTATCAGCACCAGTTATTCTTTTAAAAGATAACTTTATTTGCAGAGAATTTAAATAATTTTATTACATTAGTAATTCTTTTTAATATCTTATGTGTAATTTTTTTTTTAAAAATCATATAAAAACATTCTTATTTCAAAGTTTTTCTTTCAACATTCAAAATACTTTAAACCTTTTTCTTTTTTTTTCATCTCTTCTGGCTTTTTAAAATTGTTTCTGCCAATCAAACAAGTTTTTCTTGGATTAATAAGGGAATTATCAAAAATTTCCAGTCTAACACATAAAGTGATGTTTTGATCAATTTAAATCTCCACTAATTATTTGTCCAGTTCTTTGATCAGAATCTGTAGCAGAAATTTATATTTACCTATATGTGATTTTGGAAATGAACTACAGAACTGATCTGCACTTCTCATGTTACGTGAAATTTGTTGGTAGGCATTTTCAAGAGGTTGCACTCATTATATGTCTTGTCAGTTCCTTCTTCAAGAGTTTTTGTAATATTTTTAATATGGTTCAAAACAAGGAAATATAAAATTTAGCATCAGTGTTTAAAATATTTGATTAGCTGCATTTTTAGATGCAGCTGTACCAACTATAGAGGAGTACAAATTTTGGCTTTATTACTGCTTCAGTTTCTGACCAATTACTAGGCACAATGAAAGTAAAATCATAGAAAACTGTAAGCTTAGTTTTGATATATTACACCATGTTTGCAAGGAGCAGAATAAATCTATTAAAATACATATAACATATTTTAAATCAAATAGTACTATTAAATTCATCACTTAGCTCATAGGTTGTTTATAAAATATTTCATTTTTAAATATGGCCTTTACAACTTAAAATAAAAAATAATTTTGGAATTCAGACTTTGCATTCTGACATTAATTTATTAAGTATTTTGCAGTTACAATTTAAACTGCAGTGAATAGTTCTGACTGCTTACCTAAATCACTTTATTAATTCTAGCTCAAGTATAAGTTGATAAGCAGACTCATACTATGCATTCTTTCAGAGCATAATTTGAAAGTTTATCTTAGGAAAACTAAGATAATTAATCCCATAATTTCAATCAATTTCTTAGGATTGTTTAGGATTTTAAAATTTGAATTAATGACTTTTCAGACAGAAAAGCTTTCCTTCATAATCTAAGTTATCTTTTTTGACACCATTTTTTCAGGATTAATTTATATGATGCTTTGAAATGTGAATATTTCTCTGATGAAAGTGAGTTGTTATTGGACAATGACCACAAGTAATATAAAATCTGCAGACTACAACAAAGCAATTCTGATTTATTGCCCAGCACCTACCCCTATTCTACCAAACAGTAAGGAAGTGCATTTTTTTGATGCTAGTAGTGCTGAAGACTATATTTAAGAAGAATCAAGATGACAAAAATCTTAGTTTACAGAATCTAAGCTTAGCAACCATCTTGGTGGACATGTAAGGGCTTGCACATGCATAGATGGAGATTTCCTGGTGAGATTATTTTCAAGGGGCACTGTTAAAATTTGCTTTCAGTCAGTTTCAGAAGCAATCAACCAGTTCAATATCAGCTACATAGATTTTCCTCGTTGTTTTACCCTTTTCCCCAGCTCTTCCAGGATGTCATTATGTTCACTAAGTTCTTTGCATTAGAAAATCACTTGTGGTAATCAACAGGAATTAAATTTAGCAAACAAGAAATTGAGGTTCTGAACGAAACCAAATTTGTAGTAATTTAATAATCTTCATGTATAGTGCTATTATTTTGTGTAGAGGTATAATCATCCTCACAAAAGGAATAAATCAGAGGTGAACTAGATCACTAGAAGCTTACCAGTCCAACCTTCAGGAGGAAGGACAGGCCAGTGGTGCAATGAGACCATTTATTTCTTCTGCATGTAAACAGAAAATGCTAAATAATGACAATGAGGTAAAATCCATAACTGTATACATGAATGGGACATTTTCAATATCATTACTTCTGTACAAATACCTCCAAAACACTCTAGGAAATAGTGAAAGGGATAGATCTATTTTTGTTTAATCAACAGTCAAATTAAATTAGTAATTTAAACCAGTAAAGGAGAAGGGAAAGCCAGTAGATGCATCCCTTTTGAAATGGAACATTTAAACTCAAACATTGACTGAAATACTTTATACTGAATATGTAAGGGGATTAATGTAATTTCTTCCATGTTTTCTCACAAGGCAAGAGAGAAAAATGGCATTTTTATTTCTTGCAATGGTCGTGCATTTAGCAGGTTCCAATACAATTAAAATTATAGGGGGTGTTTTCACTTTGTTCTTAAATCATGGAGCTGTTCACATTCTGTTTCACAACAGTAGGCATAAAGGAGGAAGCAGGATATAAACCAAAAACTATTCTGAATTCTGCACCCCAGCCATTATCTTTGTTGCTCTGTTTCTCATTTAAGCTAGGAATTCCCTTCCCTCCTTCACCCCCTAACAAAGAAAAAAACCAAACCAACCAAAAACCAAACCAACAAAACAAAAAAATCAAAAAAAAACCCAACAAACCCCAAAGCCCAAAAAAAAAAGCCTGAGATATATTCTCATGAAATTATAGAAGAAATAAAAATGTGTTACTGGAAAAACATACACACTTCAGAGTACCAATATTTTTCAATGGAACAAAAGTATAGCATCAAAAACTGACTCCAGCTTGTAACTTTGCTGTGTTGTCTGAGGATGCTTGTGCTCTTCAGTCACTTCTATATTCTAGTTGTAGATTGTGTAAATGTCTTTAAATTTAGCCTTAAATTGGTCCTAAATTAGAACAAGTTTTCATTTAAAAAAATGAAATCCCAGCATGTGAAGTGCAGAGCTGCAGAAGGATTGTTTGCTTTCCAATGTACATGGTCTGGAGCTTTATTCTGGACCCAGGCCAGTAACCAGGGTCAGGGCGTGAGCTACACTAAAATTTTTAACACTCTCAAAATTCAACAGCTTGGCTCAGCAATGCTTCTAGCTTAATATTAAAATATTTCTGTATTGCATGATGTTTGGAGCAAATACTAGGACCATTGTTTTCCTTGGGATTTTGATTTGGGGTTTTTTTTCAGGGTGTAGTGGTTTCTGTGAAGTAGTGAGGTAGGGCTACCTTTTTGAAGAGGCATCTTTGGAGGTTGCCTCCTATTCTGGGTCATACATTCTCTTCGGGAAAGGGAACAGCTGGGAAACATTACAGAGAAAGACTCAGAAGCCATATAAAGTTCTAGAGTACTTCCATTTGTTCCTCTCCAATGGTTGAAAATTGCATGCCGATCATCTACACATATGACCTCAGATTTTGAAAGGGCTATCCTTCATGTACTTGTGCCATGAATATCTCAAAGCTACATGCCAATATGCACATTCAAGCAAACAAATCACAAATGTTATCCCATTATGTCGAAGCTGTACTTGCTAGGTGTTCCAAAGTACTTGACTCTATTGCAAATGGTCAAGCTGCCAACGCCCATACATATGGTGTAGTCTCATAAATTAGGAATAATTTGTGTCCAAAGTTTTTCTGTGCTAATTCTGCTGTGAAGGATCTGAACCAATATTTTTGTTGAATGTGGTTCCTTTTCATATAACTTTTCAGGTCTATGATGTTTTCTAGCTAAATTAAGTTAACCAAAAATATTTCTAATTTGAAGAAAAATGCTTATCATTTTTTAATGAAAGAGAATTGCTAGCTGCTGGTTTTGCTTTTTTCACTGCCAAAACCCAATCCAAAACTAACTGTGTGATTTATGAAGACAGCCTTGCCCTGGTTCTTTTTCAGGCCCACCCTTTACTGTCTGAACAAGAATCTCTAAAGCAGTGAAGCATTAGAAATAATCTATTTATTCTAACTTTTTTTTTTATAAAAACACTTTTATTCTAAAATCACAACAAACAAAACATTTCTAAAATGAATTTGTACAGATAATAGATTTGTTTAGTTTATGCTAGAATTGGCTGACTGCTAAAGCAGAGATGCTATCCAGTTAAGGCCAGCCTGGAATGACTATTCCTTTAATTGGGGACATAAAGACCAGGCACAAAATACTAGCTGCATTTTTTTTTAAGAAGAGAATGCATTTGCTATGATTTATGAATTTATAATCCTCTTTCTCATGGCCAGAAGTGAAGCCATTAACATAATAGATCACTCTTAATAAATGCATTTTTTAATGTACTTCACTCTGGTGTGTAACTGGGCGTATGATTAAGTACAGACATATGTGTGATGGTGGGACAATTTCTTTCTGACCAAATGACCTCTTGATCAATTGACAAGGAAGTCACAGTGAAGTCCTTTTTAAAGGGATACTGTAAAAGCTGTAAGACATAAGCAGTAACCTGTCACAGGCGTACAAGAAAAAGATGTCATTCACTTTTGAGAATTTGGGTTTGCACTTTTCGTCATCTTATCATTACAAATTGTTAGTTCTATTTTAAAGTATGGCATCACTCATAGAGAAATTCCTGGACAGTTTTCTTAGGCTTTTTTTTTTTTAATGTTCTGTTAAGTCTGCATCTGTAATTTTAGCTTTTATCATCTAGGGATCAAAACTGATTAAATTCCTACAAATATCCCAGGAAACATATTGTTAGGAGTCAAAAATTCTTGCAGAAGATAGAACAAACCAAACAGGCCTTACTGTCAAAGCACAGCTTTCCTACTGTATTGTTCACTGCAGCAGTCACCTTTCTTAACTTGGAAATACCAGGATATATCTGTTAAAACGTGAGAGTGGTATGGATGTATATTGCTTGCACTTAAAACCGTTCGAGTAGGGTGCTTTGTAGTACCACGATGCAGAGGAAAACGTTTCCAGTTTACAATGAGAAGAAATACCTTTTTGCAGAAAAACAAACATATACAAAGTATTTTCAAAATGTATCTGTTCTTGTCTGTGCTGCAGAATTCCTCCTGGGCAAGTAATTTGGTATTTATTTACCTCAGCTTTCTACCTGAAAAACGGCAATAGCAGTATTTTCCAAATGCTTTCTATCAATCTTGTCTGATTAAAATATGGACTTTACTGTGCAGCAACAGGAAGTGCATTTTATTGCATAACTATTTCCCAAATACAGCGAAAAGTTTCATAGAAATAAGCCAAATAGAAGACTTTGGGCCAAATGAATGGCTTTTTCTTATTTTTGAGGCATTGATGGAAATAGTGAAGTGGGATTCAGCTCACTTTTTGGATTCTTTTTCTGAAGATAATCAATGAAAAATTACAATGAGAAACCAGGGTACATTTATGAGATCCACAGAAGAGAATAGATGGAGAAAACTGTCTGATGGCCCCTTGACTCATTTGTGCAAAACAGTAAGGCACAGGTTTCTGTCCATTCACTCTGCTGATTAGTAAAATTCACTTCCAACAAAGAGAACAGTGAAGCAATAAATCTATGTCTGTTCTTTATGCATAGGCAGAAACAGGACAGAATATGTTGGAATGAGATGTTAACTTGAACATTAAGCTGTCATGTTAATGGATCTGTTGCTATCCTTACCAGAGAAGGCCATGCTTCAGTATTCTACCTTGACCAGATTTTTTTCATTAACTCTTCATGGTGCAGTATTTAAGGGCACCATTGCAACTGCTTCACATATCCAAGTAAAATAGCTGCTCTCTACACTGTTTCTCTGTCAATCTGATGTGTTGTAGTATGTCAATCAATCAGTAAGATTAAATAATGTTGTTTTCACAAAATTCTGGATACTTTCATAAGAATATTCTGAGATTAACTTTTCAATTAGCTGCGTTTCACTGCCTTTTTATTCCTCTACAGATCCTTTAGATTTCAGACCAATAGAGTTTTACTGACAGAAGTTATTTGATTGAGGCACTTCTCATTCCACCAGATGTCTGTTCATAACTGAATTCATTCACTTTTCATTAATTATCCCTCAACTGCAAGAAAGAATACTGGAGACAAAATGTTAGATAAAAAACCAGTCACACACTAATGTCCCTAGGTGGATAACCAAAACACGCACAAATTTTCAACTGGTGTTCACCAGAGTCAATGGCAGTCTGTTGAATTTGGACACAAATTCTCTTTTCTGACCACTAGCTCTCCCCTGGGGTTTCATTCTCCAATTCACCGTAAGGCTACACATGCAAGCAAGGCCTTGGGCATTGCAGAGTTGGCTTTAGTATAGTTTCTTCAGAATTCAATTTGCATTTTTAAAGCCATAGAACTGAAGGGCAATTCATCCATCAGGCACAATTTAAGTGTGTTCAGAAATCACCTCAGTTCACTCCACAGTCAAGATTACTGTCCGTAACATATTGACCATTGTTGCACTTTTCTACATTAAAGATAATACTTGCACTTTCAGTCAATATGATCCAACCACGATAGCAGGTGGTATTTTTGATCTCTCTTTCTGAAATAAATTTCAAATTTAGAAATTTCATTCTAATTTCTATACATACTTATCACAGAATAAATGGCTCTTGGGATTACTTCTTCCAATTACATGCTGAAAGTGCAAGAACCTATAAATTCCAAGAATACATAATTAATAATTACATAGAAAGACCAAAATATGTCAAATATGTTCATTATGTGTGACTAAAAAATGTTATATTAATAGAGAATAATACAAGTCAGAATAGCTGCCTACAACAAAACCTTTCTGGTGAAAATGCAAGCTACATATGGCAAACCTATACCGAAATGACTACTGATTTACATATTGGCCAGACTGATGACTTGAAATTTTTTTTAAATCCTCCCAAATAGTTCTGTTACATCATTACAAACTTGTGTTATTTTATCTTTTTTTTTTTTTCTACTTTTTGCATGAACTTGCTAAGCTATAGGAAAGATTTTGATTTGCATTCAAATTCTTGAGCCAAGTTTATAGTGGACTGACTCAACATAACCCAGTTAATGGGAACGTTCCCTCGTGTATCACTGAAGTGTTATTCTGGAGTCAAATTTGTCAGCTATTCTAATAGCAGACAGCAAAGCTACACAGCAATTTAGAACAAGAAGTCATGAGAAATGTCATGTGAGTGGTACGAGGATTTACTTTGAAAAAAACTTTGTAATAGCGGAAAGGGAGTAGAAAATTCTAATAAATAGAATTTGTAAGAAGAAATCTAACTAGAAAGTAAAAAAAAAAGAACCTTGTGGTTTATACCCATTACTAAAAATAAAACCAGAAAATACATAAATACATTTTAACCTAATTATTATGTAATTTTAAATTAGAGAGTTACAATACTATCAGTACATGAAAATAACTCCTTCCTGTATCTTGGATTTTCAGGCTGATAGTAACTGCTGAAGGAAACCTTGTAACTCAAGCCCTTCCTTTTTTTTTTTTTTTGCCAAAAGTTGAAAAAATAAAAAATCTTGACATGACACAGATGCAGATTGGAGGAATGGTTTGTTTTAAGTGAGAAGGATTAATGCTTCTCAATATACTGTGGCATGAAAACCTCCACTCTGCAAAAGCTAACCTTCTTATCTTTCCACAGGATACTGCTGTCTCACCATAATGCAAAGCAGCTTCAGCATCGTGTTGAAAGTTGGCACACAGATGAGAGTTCACGAGCACAACATTTGGATCCAGATATATTTAAATTTATTAAAGGTTGACAAAGCATTGCTGCTATTTTCCAAGTCAATACATCGTATCACCTAACAGTGACTTGTGAGGTTAGAAGTGAAAAATTAGATCTCTGAAAGGTTTACTTCAAATAATAGATTGGTTGAGATATGAAGTATCCCAAGAGTAGATTCTTAGGGTCTATCCATTGATAGAGAAGTCTGTGGAGATTTGATTGAGGGTAAAAAAACAGTGTAGTATTCTCTTTTTACATGAGAAGATAAGCCAACGCACCAAACTGAGGACTATGTGGAAACAAAACATAAATGAAGAAGCCAATGAAAACATAATTACAATTCGTCTAGAAATAACAACACAATTTATGAAGAACAGTGTGACCAATGTGGGCCAGGAAGAACTCAAACTCCCATTTCACATTCTGCTTGAGTGTGGGAATTAGAGAGACAATTTCCTCATATGGAGTCTCATTTCAAGCAGCCAGAATGATGGAGTGGAATTCATGTACATCCCAAGAGTAATGGACCACAGGGTGTTTGAAATTGCACAGATTTGCTGGTATCAAGAAAAAGAACAGAGTAAGAAAAACAAATTATGTACAGGAAAGTGTCCAGGTGCCTTCCCAGAGTCCAAGTATTTATTGCAAGAATTTAAATTGAAATAGTTAAACATAAAAGGAAAATAAGGAATGGTGGCACTCATGTTGAAAGTGAAGGAATATAAAATAAGTTTTAAAATAGAGCATTTTAATTAAGTTTTTTATCCTGCTCTACCTTATGCAATGAGATACCATAGCGAAGAAAAACAAAAATTCCTGGAAAAGTAGATTTCATATTGCAGCAAAGTTTGTCTGTTGAAATAACATGCATGTAGTAACAAACTAGTGCCATTTCTTCTGAACAGTACTATGAAAAGGGATTATAATAAAGTATGTTATAAAAGTATAACATTTGGAATTAAATGTTTGAAAGTCTCTGAGGATTGCTTAAGGATATTCATCCCTGGCACTCTGTAACACAGAAAGTCTTCAAGTCTTACGTCTTCTGCATTGAAATTAATCCTCAGCATTTCAAAACTTGGTATACCATAAGAAAAATGAAAATATAAATCTATAAGACTTTTTGAGATGCCTGTAGACCAAGACCAAGAAGCTGTCTTTTACTACTTATTGTGGAAACTAAATGTCTTAAATGCTGCGGCTGAAATTCACAGGGATCTCTTTGCCAAAGAGGCTGGGCCCTGCTTAGCAAACAGGAGAGCATGGTGCAACATAAGAAGCCAAAGGGTGGAAGGGCTGATATGAAACCCAGAGGTTTCTCTGAAAGATCTGATGAAACTCATAGTTTCCCTTGAATTTTTCAGTTTTAATGAGTGTAAAAATTTCCATAAAAAGAAAATATTTCTGAGGAAACTGGGCAAAAATTTGGATTTAGCTTTTAAGAGGTAATCACTAACATTCTGCCTCTAGGGTGCCTACAGATAGACATGAAAAATGTAATTATGAAACTGTCAGCTCAGGTACTGGAGACTCTCTCCATCTCTGCACTAGTACCAAATTTTCTCTATATTTTTTTGCTGCTCAGTGAGACTGTTACCTGAACTGTTTTTTTAGTTTGGTTATCTACATTATATGGATGTTCTTCAATATCTTTGAAAAAAGTTTATAGACTCCATTTCAGGGTTTTTTTCATACTTAATCTATTCTGTATTCTTTTCTTCATCTGAGGAATTCCTAAACTTAATTTGATCTTAATATGAATGTGAAGAAAGTTTGAGATAAGGGTTGTGAAATATAGTAATAAAAAATGTGCTCTATTTTTCTGATTTTTATGTATTCTAGTATGACTATTTAAAAAATTATCAGTTTTAAGTTGCAAATGGAATAGGAGGGAATAGTATATGATAAACAAAAAAAAGGCTGAGTTCAATTTGTATATAATTTCTTTTGCTTTAGTGTCATTACATCAAGGATTTATTTGACTCACTGTACTCAGAGCAGAAAGAAGGTACAGCCACATGATGTTTTTGAAGATCTGCAGGTGCAAAGCAGCCAGAAAAGGGATTTACAGTCACCAGAGTAAAGTTTTGTAGATTCACAGTAAATGAAACATACCCATAGCTGGAGTGATCTGTGAGAATGTAGCAATTTTTTCTGTAAAAATGGTGCCACATTAAAAGGTTTTGTGTGGGTATTTTCTCCATTTTTTTGCTTTAGTACTCTTCCTACTTGTTACTGCATTTTCCAAGCAATGTGAGGACTGCTTCTTGCTCACTGCACAAAGAGGGTATCTGCCTAAGTGACTCTATAAATGTACAGTCATACAAATGATAGAAGGAGGAACGAGACACAAAGAAAGAGACTTACTTGCAATTACTAGAATTCAACTTTCCACTATTTCAGGTCAGTGCTACCTCTTATCTCAAGATATTTCAAATCAAAAGGGTCAAGGTCTCTTCAATAAATTCAGTTGTGAGCAATGTTTAATGAAACATTATAGCAACATCATTACCAATAGCAGAAAGCTGAGAGAAATCCAACCACTGTTTGACAATCTGAATCAGAAGCTGAAATTCAGGTATGATTCACATTATTCTGGGATCTAGAGTAAAATAGTTCGCAGTTGTTTTTCTGTGTGGGGAACATAAGGTTTAATTTTCATAGCTTACTCTCTAAGAATCTTAAGACAGTCAAAAATTTAATTCAGCTAATAATACAATGGCAATAGATAAGAACGCAGAAGATATCATTGTGTATATGAGGACATGTGATTTTATCTCCTAAAATGTAGTGTATTACTGGATGAACTATGTGGTAAGCATCAAAATGTTGTTGATATAAAGCCAAAAGATGAGACCTTGCCTGAAGCATTCAAAGTATCCTTTGTCAGCACTATTTCTTATGAAAGGAATTCAGTCTTCATGCTGTAGTTAATCCTTGACCTGCCATCCATACCTGCCAAGGAAACTGACACTTAATGCCAATTAGAGTGATCTCTGTTGTGACTTGGACACAGCTCCACTGGGACCTGTCTTGCAATCAGCAACAAATTATGCGAAGGACTTTGAACAGATCAGATCACACAGTCATGAAATTGTAGCCATCAGACACGAGTTAGCCAAATTTGAACTAGCAATTGATAAGCTGGTGGCTCTATATTATCACTTCTGTTATTCTACTGATGATTTGCTGATCCATCCAAAATATGTCTGGGGTCATATGTCTCCAAAGACATGCACCAGATTCTTTCTATTGCATAGATGAGTATTTTCGATCCATTCCAGTCAATGTGCCTTTTTTTTATCAATCCAGATAAACTGAATATATAACCAAAACCAATCAGAAAAATGTGATAATAGAGGGTTACATATTTTAAATTAATTACATAATATTTACACCACCCTACCTGGTAATATTTTATTTTAATTACTTTTCTGCTGTAGTTCAACGTAAGAGCACTAGTATTTTATGTACTGTTCTAGTCTTCTCTATATATTTATCACTGAACTTAGCATGAATTAAGTCGGCCTCAACTACTATATATAGAATCAGAAATTGTCTGAGCATTATCAGTAGGCATAAAGCATCTTTCAGTTTAGTTCATGGTAATCTGGTATAACAAGTATTACTGTTAAAATTGAAGAGGAAATGTATAATTATAAATAGGATATCACTGGACAAACTGGATCATTTTTACAAGAAAAGGAACTTATTTTAAAGAGTTAGAAACATAAGGAACCTTCTGAGAAGAATTTGCCAACAGAGCATTAAAACAACACTGTGGAGTGCCAGAAAATCTGGAAAATCATTTGAGACGATAAGAAATATAGTAGAGTATTGTATATGAGTAAGCCAGGAGGAGCAGTTCCAGAAATAACTTCTGCTTACCTGTAGGAAAGACTGGATTAAGCATAAGCTAAATAGATTCCCACTCCACCTCTGAAGGTTATTATAATTACAAATAATATACAACATAAATTATGAAAAATAAAAATAGGTCCATAAATCTGAAATATATTTATATATTTTTACTTGGAATAAGGACTTGAACCAATATCTAATAGAAGTACATCTGTCCTTTTAAATATGCAGAAATATGTGAACTATAATTAATTAATCTTGGGGACAGCAGATCACCAACTTTTCTTTGAGGGAATGAATGATTAATGGTTGCCACTTCTTTCCAGGGCTTTTACGCTTCCTATAGGAAAGGCTGCAAATAAGATGATGCTTGTGAAGCTGTGACCACTGCTAGACACCTTTCTATTGCAATATACAACGTCCATCTTTGTGCTGGCAAGAGTCAGGAAATATCCACATTTTCCACATTTTAGGTCAGGTGAAAACCTGAGCTGGGCTGACTGTGTTCCACAGAGGTGAAAGTACTTTGTGGGTGGCATCATTACTGACCTGGGGACACCCGAAACAATCCTCTAAATCCTTTCCTGAACAGAGAATAACAAGGATATTTCAAGACCAATCATACCATAAATATTTGTGGGAACCAGACATTCTTTTATTTAATGAAACATGAAACTGAATGAATGAGTGAATGATCTTTTCAGCGATCACACAGTTTTAGCTCCAATTCAGAAGCTGATTACTTTAAATATTGACACTCTTTTAATGTAATGCTTATTTTATATTGGTTAAAGTCCACTGAAATCTGCAGAATTATTCTTAATTTATGTTGGCATAAACAACTTTAAAACCAATAAAAATCTCAGATTCTCCTCAGGTCTGGGATTTTTGGTTTATGTTCCTTTGGTGGGTTTTCGTCTACTAGCTGACTTTCAGTTATGCAGTTATAACCTTGCATTTCATTTGAGGAATTTTAAACTTTGGTAAAAATGTATAAAAGACAAGCAGCTACTGAATATTCAATACAAAAATGTCCCAGTATGTCTAGAAAATAAATTAAATCAGTCCTTACTAAAAAGAAGTTCTGTAAGCCTGCAGCCAAGCAAAATATCAGCTGGTAATTCTTTGAGTATTTTTTTCTAAAGGAAAATTAAAAAAAATATAGAATAGTTTTTTAATGGACACTTCCTGGGAAAGTTAGGCTATGTTTAATAACCTTTATTATTTTGCATATAGGATGACCAGAGGACTATTAAGGTTGTTACAACTGTTACTTTGTCAGCTTCCTAAATAGTTGTAGAAGATGGTTGTTGACAAGTGCTATTGACAGCCTGCTGTCACCCTCTGAATCCCTTCTTGTTATTTTAAGAAAGCCTGATTATAAGCAGCAAGGCATGAAAACTGAAACTTAGTAGCATGCTTGGTAAAGCAGGCAGAAGAGCTTTCAATCTGTGTATTGGATGCTTCAATACCATGCATGAAACTGCTTGATTTTTTTCTCCTAAGTGTTATAATAATAAATGGAAATCAAAAGGGGGCGCCCACTGTGACCTTTTAGATTCTCAGATTATTTCTGATGACTCTGGTGAGCTCAGTGATCATGGGACATAGTCTGCTCCAGATGGAAAAAAAAGTCTGAAATCCTTCCTGTTGAGGATGAGGCATGGAATAGACAAAGGCCTGTTTTGAGAACCAGTCTCTAGGATTACTTATTTTAAATGAGGCTGAAATTTTTTGATTCAAGGAGTATTCTACCTCTCTTTTGTGGGCTTGGCTGCTTTTGGGTGGAGAGGAGGTGTGAAAGTTGAATGAATCATTGTTATAAATCTATTGTCCTCAACCATAGCACCATGGAATTAATTCCATTTCTGCACTGGTTAATTAATACAAATTTATTCTGTAAAACTGAATGAAAGGTGATACTGAAGTTTATACTATGTTCTGCTTTGAAGAATATGAAACAGACATCATGTCTGAGCGATGCAGTTTTAATGATACAGTACATTAGAATTCATTATTCTCTTAGAGATCTGTGTGTTCTGTTATGCATACAGAGAAATGTATACATGGGTACAGCAGACACTGTCAAATGGAAGAAAAATAAATTACTTCATTGTCAGTGCAAAATCCCCTATCTTTATCTCTATGCTTTGCATGGCCAACAGAGTGTTGAATTATTATCTCTTCTGTAGACATAAAAGGCTAGATCCACACAGAATGCATGCTGATTATAAAAAATAACAGCATTTCTCTGGACCTACTGCATCCAAACTCCATAGCGTTATTAGACACAATGAAGTCAACTCCACATGAAGCCCATGAAAGTGCTGCATGGACTATAGGAATGCTTAAAAGGTTGAGAACTTTGATCCAGTGAATCTATGCCAGATTTCAGTACAATCAGTGTCTACAAGTTTTTTCATAGGAAGTGTAATTAGGGAGATGTGAACACTGTTTAGACATGGCAAATTCTTTGAAACGGCCTTCTCCTTTTTGTTAGCAACAAAAAACTGCTTTTAAATTGGTAGCTATTAGGAATAGTAGGCAACAATTTCCAGATATGAGCCTATTTCTTTCCAAAAACCCCAAAAGCAGAAAATTAATTTAAAAACTTCGTAACTTACTAAAGTGTTAACTTACTAAATATGACTCATTTGTTCATTTTACATTTTGCAGCATCAGTAGGTTAGTGATATATGACAAACGAAAGTGTTTCTTGGGCTGGATGCACATGATATTTTTTCCATATTAAGAAATAGAATAGTGAATGAAAAGACATCTCAGTGCAAAATGGCTGAAAACCTGCAGAACTGCAGCTGTCAGTTAGCTTACTCTTCTGCATTAGCAGATTTAAATATTAACAGAACATGCATTATAGTAGTTTTTAATGGGACATTATCAAGTGTTCGCATATAAGTGTATATATGTGTATTTTGCTTTAGTTCTAAAAGCCTCTTAGGCACTTTTTCTTTGTCAGAATGGATTGTCTTCATTGGGTAAATGGACTTTTTCAATTCTCAGCACAAGACAGCTTGACCTATTGGAAATGAAACTAGCTTTGCTGCTTTAATCCAAACCCACAGTCCTTGAACTGTTGACACTATTACAGTCTATGGGTCTGATTAAATCTGTCACATGCACCTATGTGGTAAGGGTGAAAACAATGTATAATCAGCTAGCAAAAAAAGGTCCTCTGACAAATAAAAAAGCCCATCAAAAAAAGAGCAAGGTTGTTACTGGTGATATATATATGTTAAGCATATATGTCCCTGTAACTTAGTATTCAGTGGAGGTTCCCTCCAGGCTTCCCACAGACCAGGTGGAATACACTGCACTGGCTTCACAGACAGCTCAAGGCACTTTGACTCAGCGCTGGAATTTGCAGGGCAGGATATCTCTCTGAATCAAAACCTGTTTCCTAATGGAGCAGCAGTCTCATGGAGGTCACGTGGAGATGATAACAAAAAGAAAGCATTTGGAGAAGGAGACAGGAATTCTGTCTAAATATGTGGGTCTAGCATGGCAAATGTAGGTCCTGTAGATTGTTGAATAGATTTGTAAACTTAGCCAGTTTAAATTGCTAATTTACCAGCTAAGCACTGCTTTTTCAGGGAGTCACTAATCCAACATGTAAATCAGGAATCAGTAGCTTTCTGTTCTGCTGTCATTTGTGAGGGGAAAGAAAAGGTAAACTTTCGATTATTTCTCTTCATTCATTCTGATTTTCCACATTTAGCTAGTTTCAATTTTTTTTGCACTGATTAGCATTGCTTAAGGGAGAACGGAGAAGGGAGAATAATCTCAGAAATTATTAGACAGAGCCAAATTTTGGTTCATACTGCTGCCCATCATTTTTACTAGGAGAAGGAAAATTCCAGAAGTTAAAAAAACAAACAAACAAGCAATATAAAGTGTGCATCATTTTGCTGCATTGACTATTAATGATCTGCAAGTTGCAGATCAGCACACAGTGCTGTGGTGTTGTGACAAAATATGTAAATTTTGACTACAATGCAAAAGCAGTTAATGTTGGCAAATTTCATAATTGGCTCGAGCATTTTCCATTGTTTTCATTGATATTCAACATACTCCGACTTAAAGTGAAACTTAAAAAGAGGTCTAACTATATTCACATATTAATCAGTGAATTTTACAAGGCATTAAAATTACCTGTCATTTTCTAAGGTTGAAGGCTATATTGACTTTAATATTTTTTAAAATAACTCTCCAGTTTTAAATGGAAGTAATTGGTGAGCAGGGAGATAATGAAGTGTGGGAAAAAGATGCAGTCATGATTTAAATTGCTAAATTTTATGGAAAGACAAAAAGAAAAAGAGCTCATTTGATATCCTTGTGTGCATTTTTATTTCCCTATGCAAGTTATGGTTAAGAAACATTTTTCAAGTGAGTTTTCTTTTGTTCACAGAGAATAATTGTATTTTAAGAACTAGAATATCTAGCATAACTGATGCAAATATTTTTATTAATAGTGTTTCCTTCTACAAATATACACAGTCTTAGTATACAAGCATATCAATCTTCCTGCATGTGTGATCAGACAAAAATTATGTGGGCTTGAAGATATTTTCTGTTATGGAAAGACTATTCTTGGCCACACACAATGATCCACAAAAAGTAGCTACAAACCAGTTCATTTTTTAATTTATTTCTGGACTAGGTGTTGTTGCTTCTCATTGCACCTGGAAAATATCCAGAGAAAGATAGACTTTAGCGAAGTTAAGTAACTGTTGCTCTTTAGAATTTGCAGGGGTTGTTTCTTTTCATGTTGTTTTTGTATGAAAATTCTGTTGGCACTCATTTCTTGGGTAGTTAGCTTTTACTGAATAATTGTACTAAAACCTTATTCATTTAGATTTGTCAATTACCCAGTCTCTGTTCTACAGCATATTAAAAAGTTACATGCAACATGGCTTTGATACTGACAAGTTTTCCCATTTGTGCTGCAAACAGAAATGAAACTGATAGCAACTATACAATTGTCAGCAGGAGTAGGCAGATACAGGCTTCATCCCTGGTTTTCAGCTGACTAGGTTAGCTCATCTGACTCCAAGACGTGAGGTACTTACAAGATCACTATTAACAACAGCTAAAAAATCAGGAATGCTCTGGGGGTTAGACTAAAATCTGGATTGGGCAAATCTGGAACATATAAACCTGCACAGACTGTTTCAGGTGTCTGTTACAGTCCCTGTAACAGTAGATGTGGGACATTTTTGGAGATATTAATTCAATTCCATGTACCATGAAATCACGAAATCTTGATAACACACATTTGACTTCCTAAATATACATCCACAGAGTTTTTGAGACAAAACTACTCTTTTCCTTGACAACATCCATTTACATAAATATATTCAAATGAATGAAATATCCTGAAAGTTTTAATAATGTTTCTGTGGTCTGAATGGAGCATTAACCAGTCAATCATTAATGACTGTTAGCTATAAGCAGAAAGTCACAAAGCTGAGCTTTCCAAAGACAGGCATGTATATCTAAGAAGCACGACAGCAAACTTATATCTTGTTTGTGACTTATTGCAAGGGGACTGCAAATCCTGTCATTTAGCTTACAAACTCATTTTCATGCTATTTCCTTAGCCCTCTTCCCTTTGAGTACATCATTTCCTCAGCTACAATAAATCTTTTTTTTTTAAAGACATGTACACACAATTCAGAGTGAGATTACAACTCTTAAAAGTAGCAGGACACAGGAGATGACCAGATGTAAGATACCAGCTTTTCAAACAGCATTGTGAATGCTCATGGGAAGATCCTTTGTTTCTCACTGAAATAATTAATTGGATTTCTAAATATTTCTATGTAATATTTCTAAATATTATGGTTTCAGATAAAACTTTGGAAACAGCAAATCTAAAACAAGGTCCATTTTTTGTATTATCTTACTATTCTCAAGCCAAACTGGTACTGGAAAGACACAGGATTGTTTCAAGTGTTATTATGAACTGAGTCAATGAGGAATTAAAAAACAAAGACTGAAAAAAGTATTGGCTTAGAGAGGTATATTTCTTTCTCCTGGGACCCTTTGACCTCTCTTTGGGCTGGTAAGAATGCTGTATCTCAACAAGGTGACTATAATGATGTGATCTAGCACATTCCATCAGTTGGCTTCAGCTAACCTCTATATAACTCAGTTCCCTCTGAAAATTAAGTAAGTGCAAACTTAAGGAATTTTATAGAGTATATGCATGTGTAAGTGGATTAAAACTCCAAGAATTTATAAATTAATGCAAGTTTCAGAAACTTAATTAATTCAAAACAGTTTTTTCTGTATTTAAAGAGACAATTGTTATATTTAAATTATTATATATTTATCTACCTGTTAGCAACCACAACTGAAAGCGGAAAGGTGACTTTGAAATTTGGTTTATGTATTATATCCAGACAATAAAACCTATTGCAATATAGCTGACATTATATTCAAATTTCAGCTAATAAGAAAATTGTAGCCATCTTCACACTTGAGTCTTGTGGGGGAGGTGCATGTGTGCATGTGTGTTTGCAAAGGTGTAATTTTCATGGTTCTACTGGAGATTCACTTGTTTTGAGGAAAATTTAGACTAATGCTCTTGACTGTGATGCTATCTATGCTGTCAAATATCAATAAATCATCTCCTTCATGAAGGCTGAGTACTGTACTATCTAATTCATCTGTGCTAAATACTGAACTTGAGAACAACTTGGAGATGTTGGCTGATGACTCAACATGACCTGGTGCACTTGCAGCCCAGGAAACCATCAAAATGCATCAAAAGAAGTGTGACCAACAGGTCAAGGGAGGTGCTTCCCCCCCTCTGCCCATGAGACCCCAGCTGGAGTGCTACATCCTGGTCTGAGGCCCCCAACATAAGAAGGATTTAGACCTGTTGGAGTGAGTCCAGAAGAAGTCATGAAGATGATCAGAGGGTTGGAGAACCTACAAAGCTGGAGGTCTACCAGAAAGACAGATAGGAACTGTTTACAAGGGCATGCAGTGACAAGGGGCTTCAAGGCTTCAAACTGAGACAGTAGGTTTAGATTAGATGTTAAAAAGAAATTCTTTACTGTGAGGGTAGTGAGGCACTGGGACAGAGTGCACAGAGAAGCTGTGAGTGCCACATGCCTGGAAGTGTTCAAGGCCATGTTGGATGGGGCATTGAGCAACCTGATATAGTGGAAGGTGTCCCTGCCCATGGCAGGGGGGTTGGAACCAGATGATCTTTAAGGTCCCTTCCAACCCCGGCCATTCTATGACTCTATGATTGTGATTCCATGACTACCACAAGTTTCACTGATATGGTTGTGACAGGGGGGTTTATAATAGCTAAGGAAAACCTACGTAGGTTTTTGTTGGTGTTTTTTCAACTTATTTATTATATTATTGATGAACCTCTTATGCTTAACTGGAAAGAGCATGCCTTAAATAATTGCAAAGTGTTTCAAATTTGCCTCATCTGGTAATAATGGCTTGGCTCAGAATTGTGTGGCACTATATATATGGGTATTGCCACAGGGACTTGAATATTTCTGTTTTTGTTTTTTTTTTCTGAAATTAAACTCACTGTCTAACTTGATATGTAGGGGATATTTTCTCACCTTTTGAATGTATTTTTTCATTTCTTCTTCTTTCTGGATAAAACTGGAAATCATGTCACACTAGAGCAAATGAAGGACTTTATAATTCATGACTCACCAGCTGTCGTATACAAAAGCGTCTCAGTACAGATGATCTGTGGAGCATGCCAAGCCTCCAAGAATTCACATAACTGGCAAATCAACAATACATTCTTATAGTAAAATTAACTGTGCTTGTATAGGAAACAAAAGCATTGTGCAGTTTCTCTGCAAAAAGAAGCAACATACCTTTTGTGCCACAGGTATGAGGGCTATACAAAATTCAAGAACATTTTTGAACTAAAAGAATGACATGGAAGATTCAGTCTTGCCGAGTCTTTGATGAATGTGATAAAACTTTCTGAGAAAGTACCTCTTTGCAGCTGGAATAACATCAGTTATTTTATGTTTTAGATATGGATACACAAACAAGTTACTGTGAGGCAGTCTGTTGTATATAGATCTCTTCCTCTACAATCCCTATGCACAATCAAACATCTGTGACACAAATCCCTCTTCAATAAAATAGTAAATGCAATGAAATATCCCTCTTTCATTGTGTGAAGGCCCTCTTTTTGGCAGCTATAGTGTTTCATAGATTCAGGGCGATAGAGCAGCACTACTGTACAATAGATCAGGTTACTTTTGAATTATGCCTACCTGACTTTTGCTTATGTGGTGACAGGACAATTCTGACAGCAGACGTTGTGTGTTTTCTAGGAATAATACATTTTGTTTATGCAGCACATCAGGCTTGTTGCCAAAGACTTAAGATGTAACCTCAAAACCAACATTATAATAACAAGGATGTTTTACACCACATTGCACTTAGCCTTAGCAATCACCTAATTCACTTTAATGGCAATTGCCAGTTACAAGACTGAGACAGCATGGAGTGAGCTCATGTTAGGAGATCATTAACACAGCTAGTTGCCAAAAAGTGCAGTTCTGTCTAATATCAGGTCCGAAAGAAATCCTGCAAAATAGATATCTCTGCTTCTGTCAACATCTCCATGACCTGACTGCAATCTAAAATTTCTCACATAACATGTAGCTGAACTTAAAGATTGTCCTTTTCTGTGGCTTTCATTTATAATTTCTTCCACCCATACAGATTCTCTGATATCTTACAATAGCATTAATCAGCAGAATGGTCCCATCAGTGAGATAGGCAGTCTCTTCTTTTACATGTTTGTCTGTTTTCACTAAATTCATAAGGACTCAATTTCTTTTTGAATTATCTGTCAAATGTCAGTAAGATATAGTGAAGGACAGACAGGCATAAAGATAGCATAACTAAAAAAAATGCATTTTCTGGATAAAAAATACCCCAAAATCTTTCAGAAAATGCTAACTGCACAAACATAATTTTAACAAAAATCATTGTCAGGGTGCTAGAGCATCGGATAGAAGAATAGCAAATCTGCTGTCCTTACCTCTGACCAAAGCTGGATTTGGTTCCCAGCAAGCCTGAGGAGCTCTTCAGCAACACATCCCTGCTGCTTACTTTGCAAGAATGACTGTGGCACCTGCATTTCTCCTCACCACATCAGGTGCTCCATGCCCTGACTACAGCCATGCTGCAGGGCCTTGCAATGGTGTGGGTTACACCCACAGCTGATAGTGCCATCACCAAGACTGATCACAGGAGTGGACAATGCTGTGGCGAAGCACCAAGGCCTCTTTCTATTGTAGCAGAAAGGAGAGTGAGTTCATGCAGTTACAGTGGGGAAGATCACAGCAAGAGTCGTTTGGGGACATGAGTCTGTCTACCACTCACGAAATGGTGTTCTTACCTCTCCTTATAGGATGAGTCAACCTCTTTTAAGAATGACAGAATCCTTATGCTATGTTCTTAGTTTTTAACCGCCCCCTGCCCCTACCCAAAAATCTTCTGTTGTACCAAGATCCTAAGCATTTTGTTTTCCATTTGTTTTCCAGCTCTTTTACACAATGTTCATGTTGTAAGCCTGATAAAGAGTATTCACAAAACCATCAGCAACTTCGTTACCCTCACAGCCCAGACTGAACAGTGACTTTGTACAGCCCACTGCTAGTGACTCCCTTGTTGTCAATAGATGCAGCCTGCTCCCCAAGGGACCAGCAGGCAAACTTTCAAGTGCTGAACATTTTCTGTTTGGAGAAGATAAGCTACTGTGAGGCAATCTGCAGTATTTATGAGTCTCTTTCCACCTCAGCAGCTATATCTTTTAATTCTAGAAATAGATTTCTAAAATTATGTATGTAATGCTGGAAATGTATGCACTGAGAGATTCAAGTCTTTCTCTAAAATATATTCCGTAATGAGATCTGTTGAAGTAGGTTCTGCACCTTAATATCTTTTCTGTTGAAAATGATCACATGCCCTACATTTAAAATCCTGTGGCTTACAAAGAAATCCATGTCAAAGAATACAGCTCTTCTGTTAAATCAGGTCTATTTATATAATAGTTATAATTTCAATTAGAAGACGTTTTAGGACTACACTTGTCTGAACACAAGTTGTAACATGTGCCAAGTCTCTACATATGGCAAAACTTTAAACAAATACTCAGTAGGATAATAGCTCACAAGGGAGTTAATTGTCCTGGTTGTACATTTTTTCCTTCTCAAACTGTTAAAGTTCTGGCCTTTTTTGTCTTCATATGAGTATGTCATTTTGCTAATGGATTTAACACCACCATTTGGTCCAATTTCCTCATGTCTGCTTCAATCAGCACACAAACCACTACAGAGAAACAAAAGCATAGAGATTCATCTCCTTCATTTCACGGCCCTCAAGGAGGAAATCTGTTCTTTCTTTTCTTTTGAAAAACTGTATTTTTCAGAGAGACTGAGGTACAGAATGCAGTGAGACCTTCCCCAGAGCAGAACTGACTTCAGAACCATTGAGATAAATGGTGTTTCCATACAAATTACAGAAAAATACGTTGATGTTTCCTAATTTTTAGTTTTCAGCACAGTTTTGTCTTTATTGCTACTTACTTTCTTGATTCTTGGAACTTTCTTTATCTCCTTTCCTTAGATCATAAATTTAATTCTCACTCTCACAGTCTTTTGACTGTCTCCATTTGCCTTAATTGAGACCTGATTCTGGGAATTGCTTTTTGGAATGCAAGATGTATATTAGCTTTTGTTTGTTGGTTTTCTCTTTTCATGGAGTCCTCTCAGAGCACATACGTGAGCAGTATAATGCTCCTTTTAGCAAATCTGATTAGAAAAAAGTAATCAAAGTTGATTACCTTTCAAGCCTCAACTTTTTATTAAAAATTGTCTTTGTCATGAAAAATGCAAGGTTATCACTACAAAAGCTGCTAGTATGCCAGAAAAGTCTAATGGTCCATCTAGTCTTTTAATTATAATACCTGAAAGATGAAAGGTATTCTGTTGGGGTCCCTCCCCTGCCGTGTAGCCCTGGGAGAGGGGCCCTGAGGGCACAGACACGGGGTTTCCCTGCCCCTGCTCAGCCTCGTTCCCATGGGTTGGTTTGTGTTCCCTGCGCGGGCAGAAGGACCCTTGGTCCCGTGACTGGAACAGTTCCTGGGCAGAGCTCCGGCCATGCGGCTGGAGAAATAAACATCTCTGAAACAGCTATCAAGAATCTGTCTGTCCATATATATTTCCTTTCCACGGGACTCCTGGTTTGATATATGCATGTTGCAGGATCCCCACTGCAACAAA
>NW_008237222.1:1888419-1890864 GCF_000691975.1 Corvus brachyrhynchos | reverse complement strand
GCCATGCGGCTGGAGAAATAAACATCTCTGAAACATCTAGCAAGAATCTGTCTGTCCATATATATTTCTTTTCCACGGGACTCCTGGTTTGATATATGCGTGTTGCAGGATCCCCACTGCAACAGTATTCTATTCTGTTTTAGTGTAGTACTACATTATTATGCACTATGGAATAAAAAACAAACAAACAAACAAAACAACCAAACAAAAATCCATTGTAAAATGATTGAAGTAAGTAATCATGAAGGAAAATACTAATAACAGAAATTGTTTGGGACAACATATTTTGCTGTCAGAAATTAGTGATTGCTCAAAGACATGTCTCTTTGCAGCAAATACCAGAGATGGATTTTTAATGTTCTTCAGGAGAGGATCTCTTTTTGTCTCTCTTGAGATTTGCCTATATATTAAGAAGGGGAGAAAATTGAACCTAAATCATATTATGAGTGATTCTTTTTTCCTCATAATGATGGAATACATCAATATTTCCTTCTCTTTCTTTTCTAGATTATTACTTTAAAAAATCTAGAATTTCTGGAATCAGGGGAAATCTGACTTCTTGCAAAAATATGTAGTAGAAGTCAGTATTCACTGCTTTTTGAGACATTTCCTATGTGATTTCAACAGTTAGGAGAGAGGTGTTAAAATTTTACTCTCTCCTGCTTTGCTCCATTAACACTGAATGCGACAAGCACCTACATGGCCTACACTATTCATTATTTTTATATCGTTTTTACTACTCAAAAGAGGTTTTAATATGATTTTCTTAATGATACTCAGCCACTGAACTTTCATTTTCTACTGAATTTGAATTTTACTAGCTGTAACTCTTCTGGAAGGCAGCTTACAGATCCCTATCTAACTAATTGCAGAAAACAAGTAGTGACAATAATGATGCTTTTTTATGTACCCACCCACAGAACAGAAACAAGACCATGTGACTGCTCTGGCCATTCTCAGATTATTAAAGTCTGAATACTGACACTGCCTACAAAATTTTTGATAAGAAAACTGCATTCCTCCTAGTTGACAGAAAATATTCTGTCATTCAAAAATTAATGACTAGGAAGAAATTTTTACCTTTTCATAAATAAGAGGGAAAGACACTAAAATAGCATACTATTTTTTTAACGTTTCACTGAATAAATGCTCATTTAGTACGATAAAAACCATTATTTTGTTTTTTTAATTTCTGATTTTATATTCAATTTTATGTTTTATGCATTTATTTTTTATATCACTCACACACTATTTGAAATGAAGGGTAAAAAAGCTCAACATTATATCAATTTTCATATGCTGACACCCAACATGGTTTTCCCAAGAACTGTCCTGCCAAATTCACTCTATGGAATACAGTCTTTCATGAATGCTCAGTAGTTGAACTGCAACTGTTCTATATTCTTATGACAGACAGGGAAATTATCTGTGATACTTTTCATTGCTATTCCTAGCCTCTAACTTCTTGTACATCTTCACCTTGTTATGTATCAGTGATAATTACAGAACTGTTTCTTAAACTTTAAAAAAAAGCATGAGTGTGACCTGCAGCAAAGAAGGTCTCAAAGGGATGGTTAGTAGACTGTTCACGCATCATTTCTGTGTCAAGACAAACTTTGATGGGCAACATTACTAACTTGAGGCTGTTGCATGGTCAATTTAAGCTGATTGATGACCCCATTTCTATTCGTTCTAAATGGCTTGGACATCACAAAAGTACTTTGGCATCCTTAGGAAAGGTCAGGAGTTTAACAAACTGTGCTGTTACACTACTTTGTCACTGGTGGAGGTTACAAGACCTGGATTTATCAAGACAGCTAAGGGGGCATCAGCTTCGCATGCTGGAGTCTAATTGTGGTGTGCACAGTCTCAATCATGTGACAGAAACAGTGTATTTGGTATGACCATCACATCCATGTTGGCCTCTGTTGAGCTATTCACCTAAGGCAGGCTAATAAATATTTGTTGCAATGTTTTGTCTTGAAATAGATTGTAGATCCAAGACAGATTTCTTTCCACAAAAACGTTTCAAGGCACTTAGATTTCTTTTTTGCTTGTCAAATGGAGGGAAGAGTGCATTTTATTAGTCCCATGGGAAAGAATTCAGCAACCAATATTAGAAAGTGAAAAATTGAATAACACTGGCACTTAATACATTTAGGCTGAAATGCAGTAAATTTTTAACTGCCTCTATTGTTAGGTCTTGAGCAGTTTTCTACTGGATAAATTATCTAAAAAAGTAGACTATTTTCTGGATCAACTTTGATTCATGTAAGAGCTTGCAAGTGTCCTGAATTTTTTGTCCTACATGCAATCCTAACTCTGTATCCTTTAAGTAGGAGATTGGCAGTCAGGAACTTAAATTGTCATCTAGTATTATATTTTACTCCTGTAGTCACTGTTGGTTTTTTCTTTCCCTAATCACAGGCATAATTTTACAGCAGC
>NW_008237222.1:1772548-1888407 GCF_000691975.1 Corvus brachyrhynchos | reverse complement strand
CTTTGATCAGAGCGAATTACTTCATTGTTCTTAAATTTATGTCAAAACTTTACGAAAATAAATTTCAACTTCTGTTTGGTTCATGAATGATTTAAATATTGCTCAAGGTAACTCACTGTTTGAACAGAGAATTGTGTTACCCCAGTGATATGTTTTTGCTCTATGACTAGATGAACTCCAAGCAAAAAAAATCTACTTTATATAGCAAATATTTCCAAAATTAACAGTGGAATTCTTTTGTTCTGGCTAGATGGAAAAAGGTTGTGTTGGTTCTTTTGTTTTTTCTCTTCCCTCCCCCTTGCGTCACTGCCTCCCTTCCCTCCTTTCTGGTCCAGGGAGCCTGTGGGGTGACCCTGGCGGGCCCGTAGGGTGGCCCCGGCTGGTCTGAGCCCGTGTGTCTGTTCTCTCTCCAGGAATTTGTTCTATTTTGAGGGGTTTTTTCTGTTCTAACCAGTTTTGTTTTGTGTTAATAAACAGTTTGGATTTTTTCCCACTTTCACTTGTTGTTACCAATTTGTCCCACTGGCAGAGGAAAAGGGGAGGCCCTTTTCCCTTTGGAGGAGGCATTCATTCCGGAGTGCTTCCTCCTAAAATTTTGTCTTCAAGACAGTGGTCTTGAATTTGTTCTATTTTGAGGGTTTTTTTCTGTTCTAACCAGTTTTGTTTTGTGTTAATAAACAGTTTGGATTTTTTCCCACTTTCACTTGTTGTTACCAATTTGTCCCACTGGCAGAGGAAAAGGGGAGGCCCTTTTCCCTTTGGAGGAGGCATTCATTCCGGAGTGCTTCCTCCTAAAATTTTGTCTTCAAGATAGTGGTCTTGAACAAGATGGTTAATTTGGAAATGTTCTGCAACCAATTACTGCCACTCTGGAATTTATAGTTGGGATGCAAAACTCTCCTTGTTACATTAAATGCCAGATTTTAGCACGTATTTTCATAGGTAGAACCCATGGGTTTTGTTGACAGATGTCCTAATGATTACCTTATCCTAGGAGGAGAAAATTGGCTTTGTTGTGTATTACCTCCATCCTAGGGTATATCACCATGTCCCGCAGCCGTAGGGAGGAGGAGGAGCGAAGATCCAGCAGGCAGGAATTGTGCAGCAAGATTGATTTATTTAATTATTTTACAAACTCTTTTATAGACTTTTTTCTTCATAGTCTAATTGGACAAAGGATCAGCCACCCCCTGGGGGTGATTGCTAAAATCCTAAAACATTCATTGTCAAAATATTTTTCTACTGGACTATAAACAAGACTTTTCAAGGCTGCAGGTGTTTGGTTTTTTACATAACTCTGCTACCTCTGCTGTGAGAGAGAAAAGTCTCTCATGGGCTTAGAAAATAGCAAGAAAATCCTTGCTAGCAGCCTTTTTGTATCTACAGTTGTGATGGCTGGTAGGAAAGCTCACAGAACTGGCATGGCAGCATATGGGGTGTAGAGATTCCTGCTAGCAGCAGATGGGGGATGTTAGCATCTGTCTCACAGGAACTTAAGTAACATCCAGTTTGGTTTTCAGGTAAGGCATTACTTTAAAATTCGATTGCGTATTTTACAACTACCTAGGAAAATAAACCCATCTAATTTTTAAACCACAACAGATAAATAAGTAAATTTTGTGTCTGAGGGACAGGATGGCCTAAGAACTTAGCACTGAAGAATAAATACTTTTACTTCAGAATCCTTTGAATCAAATTCAAATTGGTAGGAAACAGAACGCTGATGTCGTATAATGTTGTTTGGTAGAAAATGAGCTGCCAGTCTCTCTTTAAAATCAACAGCTGTCTAGACCTCCCCACCCAGAGTTTCAAGCAGTACTATTCATGCAGAGGCAGGAAATATCACATTTATCACACACACAGAGTTCTAAAAGATGTTATGACTATACATACTGAATTTCTGTCTCAGTTTTGGAGAAAAGTCTTTTTAAAATCTGGAAGAAAATAGTATAGAAAATTACCTTGTCATTTCTCATGTTATTCATGGGTGAAAGGTGTTCAGTCTTCCTGAACAAAAAACTTTCTTTATAACTTGATCTATCTAAAATTTCAATGTCTAGTCTAAGAAAATAAGCTTTCCTTTCTTGTATTAAATACTGTTGAAAGTTATGCATCTAAGGAGCAATTAATTTAATTTTATAAACAAGTGACAAATAACTGGGATGAGATGTTCTTTGAAGATATTTTTTTGTTTCCATTCTCTAACTAGGACACCTAGAGCTCTAGACTAGAAAAGGAAATAAATTTGTACATCATAGAAAAACTGAAGGGAGAGAAATAGAAATATGAAGCTGTTCAGCCTATATCTTTTGACTGAAACTTAATTTCAGTTTCCTCTCCCTCCATAATCTCCTTTGTTTTACTTGTATTGATGTAGAAATATAAATATGGTTTGCAAAGAAATTGTAGTTACTTTATGAAAATTAACAAAAATAAGAGAAAGGGTGTATATATTCATAAAAAAAACCCACCAAGATTGAGCTGCACAATGTCAGTCTACTTCTAGTGGGAGTTATATACATGGACCTGACTAAGTAATCTAATGTAAGACCTCTATCTTCTTCACATCACAGCCTGAAGCAAAATGAGAAAGATAAATAGTGGAGACCAACTGGTACTTTAAGTCTCCATAATAACCTGTGTGTAATTTGAATCCTTGTTTCCTTCAGTAATTATAGCAATAAGGACGACAATCAGAGCTTGGACTGAAATATGTTACCAAGTTGGTAATCTGCCATCCTCACATTCTCCTGTAAAAAATAAAGTTGTGAGTCAACAGAAACAGAAGATATCATCCCAGAATAACTATCTGGAGATGGACCAACTATTATCTCATCAGAAGTTAATGCAACTATATTTAAAATTAAAAGCCAGAAAAAACAACAGACGGAAGGAATGCAGTCAGCAGCAGCAAAGAATTGCTGTTTAACTGTAATTTTGATCCTCAACCTTTCCCCAGGGTCCTCTTCCATCTTACACTGCATCAACCAGTTGGCTCACTGAGTGCTCCGCACATGAAGAAGATAAGCTGCACATGCTGCTGTGTGCATTTGGCATGCAGTGGATCACACTGCATGGCTGTTTGGAGAGCTTGGAGCTAGTCTAAGAACTTCATATCTCTACCACACTGTTTTAAGTTTCCCTTGTCATGCCTTCAACATCCTTCATGCTGTTTAATTTCAAACAGAATCTATCCTGAATATAGAAAGCAGAGAGTAATTTTTTTTTTTTTTGAGCAGCTTTCTAAATTATTATAAGAGGAACATGATTACTCAGTCCTTGCAAATTTGATTCATTAACTGGAAGGGAAAACAAAATGGTGGTTGTTCCATTGTTTTTTAAGGAGACAAAGATATTAAGGAAAGGGGTAATACCTTTTATTAGACCACCTTATAAGTGAAGGAAAAGCTGGTTTTTTTATGTACTGATCGCTCTTTCCTCAAAATAAAACAAAACAGCAAACACTTTCATGTTTTCCAAAGTTACAGCATTACAGGGTTGGTGGTAAAGGAAGCGAGATTAGTAGGTTGGGGTATTTTTCTAGAAAAACTGAAGTTGAAATATATTTAATAGTATATGGATAGAGATACAGATGCTTTAGGGGTTTTTTTGTTGTTGATATTTTTTTGTGTTGTTTTGCTTTTTTTAAAGCAAAACTTCAGACTCAAACGAAACTCCTTTTAAACTTCTAGACAGTTTTGACAACAATTCTGGAGTTGTAATATATCTTGACAGCTTTGGGTTTCTTTTTCCATGTCTTTTCCAATACCAAGGATTAAAGATCAGAAGTATCTGAAACTTGTCTAATTTAGGAGAATGCCCAGGATTTGGACTGTAAATCTGTGTGAAAGCAAATAATCTCACAAAATATCCTTTTCTTTTGAGCTAGGAAACAAAAAGAACATCTTATGAAATTTTGTGTTTGACATTCATCTCATTCTCTTCTTACTGACACTTGATTTGGTATGACACTTCCTTGTCCCACTTATTCATAATTAGTCATCTCTTATGGAAAAAAAAGGAAAGAAAATGGTGATTACACTAAGAGATAAGGAAAAAATGTGTTCACTTATAACCCCAGAAAACCTACAAGTACATGTAGATTTTATATCTCATTGCTGTTTATCAGAGACATTCAAACAGAATGACTACTATTTGCTCTTGTAAGACCTTGATAAAAACCACAAAAAAATACAAGAATATAATAAGTAGAAGTCTATTTCCCACTGAGAAAAAGACAGACTGACAAATGAACTACGAAGAATAAAACAAAATTTATTAAAAGGTGAAAAGATGATAAAAAAAAAAGATTATGCAGGAATTATGATAACATGGAGGATAACTTGGCAGGAGAGGATTCAATCTACATTCTGAATCTGCACTGCAGGTGGGGAGGACTAAAGCCCCAGTTCAGTTATCTGATAAGTTCTGGCTCTTGGGTACTATTCCTGCCCATGAATTTAATCCATGGAGTCAGGGCTATGAGCAAGTACAAGAGAGGACAAAGGCACTTTTAGAGTTAATGGCAACATTTCAAATGTCTGTCTAAAGTGTGTAAGTGAAGATGGTAGATGTCAAATAAAAGATAATCTGAATTTGGAAATGTTGGGTGAGAGGTTTAATAAAAGATTAGCCTCACTATTCAAAAATGAATAGGTCATTAAAAGACCTGATGATACATTTTTTCACCTGCCTTTTTCAGAATTCAAGCAGTGTATATACTAAATTTGTAATGCAGAAACTGGAACACACAGCTACACACATATATTTAATAACAGGGAATGTTAGATTGCCTCACTGTACAAGCTGGCACAGCCAACTGAAACCCCATTAGCAAAAATGTGCATTTAATTAATATAGTAAAGAGGATTGTCGAACTTCTTTCTACCCCACTACAAACCAAATCCAAAATTAAAACCATGCATGAATCTTAAAAGGAAATTGCCTGTTGTAGTCAGTGTGTGGTATTAGCAAGATTTTTGTGTCTTTGTTCTTTTTTTTTTACAGGGAGCACTTTAAACGTGCAATGTGCTCTAATGTGTGTTTCTATACATTTGGCACAGATCTCAGATTGGTAATGATGAATTTTCCTGGCAGACATATACTTGGTTCAATCAGATGATGGAAACAAGCTCTTTTGGACTGACGTCTGCGTGGAATTGTACCGGTATGTGTGCATTGACCTGAGGTTGAAAGAATGTTTAATTTCAACAATTTTAATGGAAAATGATAGTTTCTGTTGTTTTCAGAAGACTTTTTAAAAAATATTATTTTTGTTTTGCCTTAAAAAAGCTCAAGAGACATCACAATACTTTTGCCAGAAAGAAAATCAAGAGGGGAAAAGTGCAGGTACTGGTTCAGCTGGGCCCATGGGAAGAACTGCAGCCTATTGGAAGGGCTCGCATTGAGAATTTAATGGAGGACTGTCTTGTGGGATGGACCTATAGGAGAAGTGTCTATGAAGGATGTCTGGATTTCAGGCGGCTCTCTTGAAAGCTGTTTACTGCATAGGCGAAGTTACACCATTTCAGGGAGTGGGTATCCAGAGCCAGCCCTACAGCTGCCAGCTCCAGCTGTAGGCATACCTGAAGCCACTTTCTGTTCAAGTTACAAAGCATTTTATACTTTTCTTTGCAGAGTATCTTAACACATAACAACCAATAAGCACCATACACAATACCTTTACATTTGCCTATAGCATATCATAACCACTACCATTACCATAATTTAGTCATTATTATCCAATCACAAGAGTAAGTAAGTTACAATTTAAGCTTACAGTGAAAAATTCTCAGACTTTTCTTCTACCTGCCATATCGACATGTCTTGTTTGCCTGCCATATCTCTCTTTTTTGGTAAAAACATGTTTGTTTTTTATTTACTTACGCTCTTCTTGAGATTTATTTACTTGGTGAAAAACGTGTCTTTGTTTGTAGTCACATACCTTTGCCCTAATCATAAAAATCTCCTTCCAACTCATCTCCAATCTTTGCCTTCTCAGTTATTCAGTGAACACTGGTTCAGCAAAACATCTTTTACTCTATATCAAAACTTGCTTCCATTTCTATCTCATCCTCACTTTCTACATTCAGAGATCTTTCTGCCAAGCCTACATATCTGTGAAACTTTCTTACCAAACTTTCACCCTTCCCAACAGATCTCATGCTGGAGCAAGGGAAGAGTGTGAGAAGTTTCCCCCCTGAGAACGAAGGAGTGAAAAAAATAATGTGTGATAAACTGACCTCAACCCCCACTCCACATCCCCATCTACCACTTGGGGGTGAGAAGGTAGAGAATCAGAAGTGAAGTAGAACCTGGGAAGGAGAGAGATGTGGTGTGAAGGTGTTTTTAAGATTTGGGTTTACTTCTCATTATTCCATTTTGATATGATTGATAATAAATCAGACTAATTTCCCAAAGTTGAGGCCATTTTGCCTGTGATGGTAATTAGCTAGCTATCTCCATCTGTGCCTGTCTCGACCCTTGAACCTTTCCTTATATTTTCTTTCCCCTATTCAGCTGTGAAGGGATTCGATAGAATGGCTTGGTGGGCACCTGGTGTCCAGCCAGGGTCAACCCACCATAGCAAGAGTGTTAAAAAATGTTGCATCAAATATACAAATGTAACATCCAGTGCAGAAACAGGGAATATAGGTAGTAAGTTTTTCACTGTATCTAATATTACTCTGGATTTAGCAAAGAAAAAATAGTGGCAGACAAAACAAAAAGTATGTTAATAATTTAAATAATTATTAAATTTCATATTTTCTGTTTGCAAATGAAAAACGGTTTACCTACTGCTGTTTTCTCCAAGATATTTGTCATACAGCTTCCAATATGAATAACCTCTTCTTATGCAGTGTTGTCTAGACATAAACTTTCTCATTTCTGTTTTTAGAACAAGTCTTCACCTCCTGTACATTCAAAAGCTATGACCCATATTCTGCATATCTTTTCATAAGGGTAACACTTCTAGCATTACAAGTAATACCATTCTGTTGGGCTGCTGTAGGGGCTGAACCTGCTGTGAGTCTGAAGCAGAATACCACAGGCAAGGGAAAACTGTGACCGACAGCAACTCTGGCTTCTACCTAAATGAGGTCAGCTCACACCCTTGGTACTTTTAGACAAAGCAAATCTAGTTTAATGAGGAACTATGAGCTGAATTAACCAAAGAGCAAGTTAATTTTATTTCTAAAAGCAATGATAATTGCTGAATTTTTATATGGATAAATAGAGGTACTTTGTGTAAGTGGATAATATCATTTCTTGTGTCTGTATGAGTTCTATGAAATTTTTTTCACAGAAATAATATTAGTAAGGCTAATTTTAGACAAATTTTCCACTAGTTTTGCTTGCTTTAATAGATTTATGATAAGAGTCCATCTGAGGGAAGAAGGTTATCCTTTTTAACAAGCAGTAAAAGCGCCATTCGTGGTTTTAAGGTGACTGAGGAATGAAGGTTAGGAAAATAAAGACTGAAGTATGACACTTTGCATAGTAGTATGTTTGTGGTATAATTAACAACCCTGAAAATGCCTTCTTCACAATAGAAATGAGGTATACAAATTCCTAGCCAGGAAATTGTTGTGGTGCTGCCTATTATTTTGAGCTTGATAGGAGTCTGATATTCTTCTTAAACATTCTCTTTTGGTTCCTGCAACACAATGCATTTCACATTTCTTTTTACTTTCTTTGGGAAATAAATAAAAGCTAAAAACTAGGATTTGTGAAGGTTCAAAGCACCAGAAAGAAAAGAAAGACAAAGGCTACCACGAGCTAAAATTGTGGAGACTTTGTTTGTTCCATGACCTTCTAAGGAATAATCCTTTTATTTCAGTCCTTCATGCTGGCAATATTTTTGTCTACCAGAATAATTAGTAGCACATACTGTAATAAAAGCTCAGTTATTTCCCTCAGAAACAAGACAAGTTATTTGCCTTCATTAAATGTCACAAAATTTTATCACATTACCAAAGAGAGTTACCATTAGTTCTATCGCCTTATCTGACATAACAGAAAATTCTTCTTACAATAAAAAAATGAAGTAAAATCAGAAGTCCATTAAAGTATTAATAATGTTATAAAGTGTTATTTAATTTGCTTTTTTTTCCCAACTCTGAATAATGAGATTTGTTGCTTGTGGATTAACAGGTTGGGCAAATAGTCTATTATTTAGTGCAATTAATCCTTCCTATCCATCTGCCCCAAATCATAAAAGTTCCTTAAAATCTATTTCATTTCAGCAGATTTTTGTTTTCCCTCCTCTAGAAGCATGCTTTGAAGACTAGATTTGTGCTGCTTACTCACTCTCTGATGTCCTCCTTGTGTCTCTGGGGAAGTAGGAGCACAAAGTGTGGAAGTAACTATGATTCTCATAAGGTCTTAGCTGCTAGCTGAGTTACCACTTTGAGGCTGTCACAGCACGTATCTGCTAAATATCCTTTCCTGAGTAACACAAGACCCTCCATGCTCTGTCCTAGTTCAAAGCATGATGCTGTCACAGTTGCTTCTGACCCTATCACCCAGTTTCACCAGTCTCTCTCATGGCTGTGGGTCTTCAGGACATTAACCGAATTTTCTGCCCAGCAGAAAATAAAGCAATTGTTATAGTGTGACCAGAGAACTGGTCTGCCATGGGAGGTATCACAGCTCCCAGGACCTCCCAGGTTACATTGCAATTATTGTGTGATACTCCTATCAGTGGCTGCAAACGCTGGCCCTGAGGAATTTTTTTTGCAAGGTATCCCTACTGAAATTGTTCTCACCATGATGGCATTTGGTCTTGCAGGTGCAGCCAGTCCACAGGTGGGGCCATGTAGACATCCTCCCTGCTGAGTTTGTGAACTCTAAAACACTGGAAAAAATTCTCGTCTTGAACTTCACCATCAGCAGACTCTTTTGAAATTGCTGAATTTACATGGGGAATATGTTCTCCTCCAATAACACTGCTCTTGGGTCTATAATAATGGATAAAATTGAATTATGCCTTTAAGATCACCTTTGGAGAGCCTTACTGAGCCAGAGCCACCCAAGGAGGCATCGTCTCCTGACATCACTGTCACAACACCAACAGGGAGGTTGGGGCAGCCTGCCTCAGGGGTCCTGCATCGTAATTGGCACATTTGAAAATGCAGATATTCTGTCTGGCTTCAAATTATTTTCTGCATATAAGCTAGAAAAATTGTGGTTGTTTAGGAAGTTTCATCTATGAATTGTTTAAGACAACCTTCAGGCTCTTGCAAATACAAAACTTCTTTAAGTCATCAAAAATTTAAATAAATGAATGATTTAGAATCCCAGTCCTAATATATGAGAAGCTCTATGGACAGTTTGAGAAAATTAATTAAAAATCTCATAACAGGTAGATAAGTTTGGGATAACTTTCCTTGCTACATTTTCAATACTCAGCTCAAAAAAGAAACACTTGGAAACAGGACTACATCAAGTGACAGGATATAGCATCACCATTCCATATAAAATGGGATATAACACACATTAAAAAAAAAAAAAAATTTGAAAGTAGAGAAAAAATCACATGGGTAAGACGGGATTTTCAAAAGCACGAAGTGTAGGTCTCTGATTGCCCTGAAATCAATAGTGAAACATTCAGTGACTTCTACAGTAGTAGATCAAGTACAATGTTGTTCACATTTTTAACTGCTACTCATAGGTTACTTTTATATATCTGAGAATATAGAAACATACTACGGTAATGAATATTCAGTTACTCCAGAATATTCTTAGCTTTCATTTCAAAAGTATATGAGTACATATGGCTATGAAATGTGTGCTGCTTCCAATCTATTTTCCTCATGCTTGATAGCACCAGTCTGTAATTGAGCTGGTGGGCAAACTGATGATTGAACCCATTCAAATACCTGAGGTGCTTTTTAATAGATTTCTCTTCTGCTTGAAAAATGCACTTTAAAAAAAAATGTTTCTAAGTTTAAAATCCTTCAAAATCTTTTAGGTGTAAATACCCTTGAATTACACAATGATTTTCTAGTGCAGACAGGCAGCCAGGTATGCTTACATATCCCTTCCTGACAAAACTATAATGACTTTCCAAGTACAAAAAACTCATTTAAAGTAGTAATTATAAAAGAACTGTCACAAAACACATAATCAAACACTACAGATGAGTCCATGTAGATCTGTACATTTTCAGCTGCATTGCCTGCAGCATGAAAAACTGTCTACAGGATGCTTATTGACATAGCTGCAGGTCAGCTTTAGTAATAATAATACCTTCCACAGTGTAATTGTTCAAAATGTGTTAGTTAATTACATGTGTAGTGGTTTGGTTTTTTGAACCAAACCACTACAACGTGGTATGGACATGATTCTAGATAGGGGCCTTGAGAATTTACTTTTAGTTATATTGAATGGCAATCTGAGATTTAACAGAGAAAAATTGGACACTATGTAGTCTGGATATGATTTAAGGTAGTCATCTTAAAAGGGAAGTACCACCAGAAGAATGAAGATGCTTTTCAGGAAAAAAGTGAATGATGGAGGGATATCTTCTGCCTCCATGCAACACACATGATGTAAAAATATATTGCACATTCTATCCAACATGCCTGTGCAATAAACTTGCATTATACCAAGTTAATTAATCACATGTGAGAATAATTTATCTTATCATATGAAATACAGAAATAAATTAGCAGGAGGACAAACCATTGTAGTTCCAGCTTATAACTGTGGAATATGGGTCACAAAAGCAATCACATCCCGGGCAGAGAAAATTACAGTCATAAATAATAATCCGTTCAGTGCCCTTCAGCCAGGAAATACAGAAGTCTCAGAAAATGTCAATAAATTAATTGAGTTTGAACAAAAACAGGGTGAAATTTCAACAGAAAACTGGAGTCAAAATTAGACAGGATCTAATTATATGGTTTTAATGGGAATGTTATTCTGATTAATTACAGTGTAAGAAATACTAAACACAAAGTATCAACTATAATATCCTTCTGAAACTATATTTCTGATTGAGAAGTTAAAGAGAAAACAAGGAGAAATTTAATGAAAAGGAAAAAAGACTGACAGAAATCAAAATAGAACAAAAGAATTACTGCATTGGTCTAGACTGACACTGCACCTATACTATTATCCTGTCCCTAAAGAATTCATAGGCTAATCCTTTGTTTTTCTCAGATCTAATTTTGGAGTGCAGAAGGTTAACACTACACAGAAAACGAGGCCTTTATATGTCAATGAAAAGGTGCATAGGACAAGCTAGACATGCAGTTTGGTCAATACCCAACAAAGTAATCAGTTTTTACTTTTTTGTCTCACTCATTCTTTTGTAATAAATAATAAGGTCCACTAGAAAAATTATTTTAAGACCTTTTTACTTTCCTGTAAAGGATTTTTTCTAAACGTGGTAGCACACTGAAAAAGGTTTACACTCTTATAAGTACACTAGAAATATATGAAAATCATAGATTTTATTTTACTATTAAATATGACATAAAGAAATTTTAAAAAGACCAAAACAAACCAGATACAAGCTCACTCTCTGTGGGTTTAATTGATCTTAATCGCATCAGTGTAAAATTTGCAATATAATCACATGAATTTACTGTGCTATTTTCACAGATCTCTTTAATCAATGAGAATTTGCATTTATAAAATATTGACTATGAGAAGACTGAAAAGATCTATGTTCAGCTAAAAGCACATCAAATTATTTGATATTTAGAATCCAACTTTGATATCAATAGTTAACAAAGTATTTTAGTAATGTACTCTCTTGTTACTACGCTGTGTTGATAAGGCAAGAAAACATTTACTTCATGTATTGTTTTTGCAAAATTAGGCAACATTTTTAAAAATTAAATCTGCTATTCATAGTAGTCGTTCTGGTTGTATCTTCCCCACACTTCAGATTGAACCACAATCACTTTTTTTAAATGTAAGAGATTACTTTTTAAAGCCTTGTTCAAAAATTAGGTAGTGTAGTTTACCACTGTATGGTTGTTGTGTTTCACTGATAGATGAGGTACTTCCTGTTTATCAGTTCGGTAAACGTTTTGAGAAAAAGGGTGTTGAATAAAGATACTATTGATATGCTTAGTTTTAAAGGCCATGTAATGCAGTGTCATAAAGTCATATATATTTGAGGTGAACAGCTATTAGGTCATCTGGTTTAGTTCAGCCACAAATAACTCAAATGAGTTTTGCATTATTTGTATTGGGCCCTCTGGGAAATTTTTCCACAGACATAAATTTCAATTATAGTAATTGTATCCTGATACTCAGACTAAATTTTCCTTCACTCAATTTCACCTCACTCTTGTCTCCTATGTTCTCGGATCTAACCAAGGTTGTTAATGTCATTTTGTAAAATAATAACCACTTAATTATCTTTTTCTTCTTTATTACCGAAAGACAGAGGTAAGACTGGAACCCTTCTTAGTAAGGAAAAATGAATTAAGAAAGGCATATAACCAATGCAACAAAGACCTCTGTAACTGTTTTGAAAAGAGGTGATAAACCTCATGAAACAATAAGCAAACAGAGTGCAATTAGGCAATATTAATAGGAAGGGGTTCTAGTTAAGTTTTGTTGAGTCAGTGACAGCCATCTGAAGGGCAAATATACTTCTACTTAATTTTTCTTCATTTGCATGTCACTGATTACTAGACCTTGATCTGTATTTCCAGAAGCCAGCTATTAAGATGTTAGAACATGAGGAATGAGAACGTATCCATATTTTTTCTATTTTCCAATCATTGTTTAATAAGACTGCTTGCAGCTAAAGCATTTTTCTGTGCATCTTAGGTAAACCAACATGATTTTCTAACTTAACTGTTGCTTAATTTGTTACTTAATTCAGTTAAGTAGTGCCTTTGAGGTTAATGACCATATTTTCAGAAAAACTCAGGTCTCACAAGCATCAACATGAATTGTCTAGATTTTTCAAAGTATTCAATGAGACAAAGTTTGCAATTATCTTCAGTGAAACTTGAAGCTTTTAATACCCATACTTTAACAACAATTTTAAAAATAATGCTGTTTTTTACACTAACGATTTAGATTATTTTCTGTTTCCTATTGTTTTTATATATCTGTGGAAAAGCACAAAAATTAGTCCTGAACTCTGAGTTTTGTTCCCTTTTTCAAGTATGATATAACTGTACTAAACAAAATCTAACTCTTTATTGAGTCTTTAGTTTTAACTTTATGCATTATTATATCTTTAATTTTGTTTGTGGTGTTATGGCTTATATTCAACAAGGCTAAAACAGCTCTGTCTAGTTGAATGTAAGCTCTTTTCAACTTCAATTCATCTAATACCAGCTACTACTGCAGTTTCCTATATATGCTTCTTTCCGTAATGCTCAGCATGTATTAAATTAGTATTTATAACAGTCACCCAAAGGAAGCATCAAGAGCTGGCACAGACAAAAGTCCATCTCAGGATGCACCTGATCCTAATTATGTTATTTTATATCAAATAAAGGAATTGATAAGACTGGATCCAAGTCCTGACATGGCTCATTTGTCTCACATGATTTTTTGCACAATGCTTCTTTTTAAAAATCAGTTGTGGCTAATTATAATTTAGGAAACAGAGACAATGATTTTTAGATTTAAAGAAATAAAGCACTTGGCTGATAAATTTCAGTGTCTGCTCACTGTGAACTTTGTGCTGATCTGTCAATTTTTTATTCTACAGGCTTTTCTTTAAGCCAAATAATTTTAGGTAATAAAGCAACAAAAGATTAAACAACCCTGATCAAGTTTGGGTAGTGAAAGGGCTTGAATTCAGATAGTTCATCGTCAGTGAAGCCAAAGTTTTACTGTGATGTAACACTGAAACAAAACACAACATCTTCATGACATAAATGTCACTAAGTAGTTACAAGAAATGTCGTCTAAATCAAAATGCTCAGGGGTCTCACAGACATAGAATTTGGGATTTGTTTTTTACCAAATCCCCTGTGCAGCACAGAGGTCAAAACAGGGGTTTGCTGGGGAACAAGCACAGCAAAACATGTAAACTGTGTTTACAGATGCAGATCCTTCAGAACTGTGTTTGGCGGGGGGAGGTGGCAGAAATTCAGTGTAATTTTTCATACTTCACCTGCTTAATTATTTTCACATTCTAAATGAGAAAAATACTTATCCTAGCATCTTGTATAACATTGTGATTTTATCAAAGTGTAGTGCAGCTCAGGTGACTTAGATTCCCAGTTTACAACCTGACCATTGAAAAATCCTTTCACTTGAGTCTAAGCCTTGATCTATGCCTGTACTATGTATGTATGTATGGTTTTCTTATCTACAAATAGATGCTATATTCTTTGAGCTGAGACACCAAAGATAGTCAGAAAATTAAGAAAGCCACATCATTCCCTTGGCTACTTTTTGTAAAAGAACCTAGGATGCTGTATGGCTTTC
Source organism: Corvus brachyrhynchos (assembly GCF_000691975.1). Classification (NCBI taxonomy): domain Eukaryota; kingdom Metazoa; phylum Chordata; class Aves; order Passeriformes; family Corvidae; genus Corvus; species Corvus brachyrhynchos. Next base: position 1,873,989 of record NW_008237222.1, on the reverse strand, counting down.
TAAACAAAGATGAACATTGAACATATATGTTTTTACAGAAAGTATCTTCAAGGGACTGAAAGTATTCTATTCTTTGGTATTATATGGTATTATAATAGTATTCTGTAAACTAGCTAAATCCTTTAAACTAGTTGAATAACATTATTGTACATTTTTTTAGGTGAGGAAGCTGAGAAAGTGATAAGCAGATTATAGGCTCATGTTTTCCTGTAAAAAAATCATAGACTTCAGATTGCAGAGAATGTGTATATTGTGGCCACACTCCCTTTATTAGATGGGGGATAGGTTTGAAATCCCCATGAAAGTTACATTTTTCCCATCATTCACAGATTCTCCCTAGTTTTCTGTACATTAATCCAAACAAGGTCTTAAAATCAGAATCAAAGTGCACATGAGAAGCAGAAGATATCTGACAAATTAAATCTACTGTGTATTTATTTGACCTTGGCAGTAACTCTGGCCATTAGAGTGACTTAAATTTCAAGGCAAAAGTAATATGCCTTGACTATTATAGCTATGGATGCATAAAGGGTTAACTTAGAAATGTAGGAAATTGTGTCAATCCTTCATTGTGATGTTAAATAATACAGCAGAATAGAATCAATAAATATCAATATATTATAATGCACTTTTATAGTGAAATCATTCATTTTTCTTCTAGCAGGGACAGTTTCATTTTGGCAAGACAGTCAAGAATCTGCAGAAGAATATATGAAAAAGATAACCACTCAAGGCAGTGACACTTTATTATTTTCCTGCCTCACCTAACTTAGTGTATTTGCACACAAGATTTGTCTGTATCTTTTGGCATTGCTCAAATCCCAGGATATTTTGTGTAGTGACTTTGAACAGATGCCCTCTAGTGGTTACATTTTCAATACAAAATGGATATCATTTTGCTCCTCAGAATGGAGTATTTACTTAAGAAATAAAGAGATGAAAAGAGCACTCTCTGTTTTAGTTTGCCCCTGTATCAGCAAAGGGAAATAACCTTGGGTTTCTCTGCTCTCTGACAAGTTAATTTCATTCCTTCTTTTATCGATTTAAGTATAACACTACGAGGCTTCATGGTCTCTTGGCCATATTTTGGACAGGCATGAAAAAATTTCATCTCCTGAAATAGATGTACAATCACCTTTTGGCCTATTTTCAATTAAAATATACTTTTGTCCTAATTTCCTGCAATGTCAATGCAGAATGGATCGAATATAAATTATTGCAGAAATATTTTCTGCAGTTGGAGCAAAGGACATTCAACTGGGATTTTTCTCCCAGGTCTTTAACTGAGCTTCAACTTTGACTAGGCAGTTGCACATTGCATGCCCCAGTATGAAATAGGTATAATAATGATTGCTTCCCTTAAGCATTTAGCCAAGCATTAAATATGTATTTGCTAATTTTTTTAAGTTTGAGCAGCAAAAATTACAGATAGATCCACACCACTCCCTACAGTGCCTGTTCAGAAATTAGTCTTAATGAAGAAATATAATCAGGGACATTTTCGGGATATATATTTTCCTGAAATTCTCAGATGATCTTATCTATCTCTACTACATACATAGGCAACTGGTTCCTTTCTTACCAGGGCTGACAGAAATTATTTCGTCATTCAACAATGCCTAAGACATTGAGAGAGAAATTTTCTATCTTTGGCTAACATATTAAAAAATTTATGATGTTTAAACAAATATCCACAGGGCATTGGAATGACCAATGCTCCCCAGATCCTCAATGCCCTGCAGGTACTGAAAGGTAGCTTGATTAAAATAATTTTTCACTTACTGCAGGGAAAATGTTACACACATTTTCACTTAGAGAAGTCTACATGTAACAAACAATTGCTTACCTTGGATATCTTGTTTCCATGTGAAAATAATGTGCAAACTCCAAATTTACAATTACGGATGGTCCAGAGATATTGTAAGTCAGAGATCAGTTATTTGTCTATTTATAAATTTTGAGGAGAAGAAATAAATATATGGGGGAATAGAAGGTAGGAATGAAATATTGTGATTGGAATGGAACCAAAAATGTCACTGAGACCTGTTTGTACAGGGAAAACAAAAAAAAATATGATGACTCAGCCTCTTTTCTGGGAAAGTAGCCTGGGTATAGGTTAAACAATAACAAAAAGCAACCAACCAACCAAAAAAAAAAAAACCAAAAAATAACCTCATGAAGCTATGCTTCTTTTAAAAATGCAATACCTATTTTTGGAATAATAATTTCTGAATTTTAATATTGGCCATCCTGTTGGTATGTTCATATGTTTGTTTGACCTGGAACTTCATGCATTCTGAATGAATTTTATTTGCCGGTTGAATGGCAAATAAATATATTCATGTACCAAACTGAGGAATCAAAGGGAATTACTATTAATACAATGCTAAGTGATTCTTTGCTGTGTGCTATTATGAGCAAAAAAACTTAGTCATTAAAGAGATAAACTCAATTCCACTTTGAAATCTCTTCTATGCTTCTGTTCTTCTGCACCAGAATTGTTTACAGATGCAAGATTTCAGAAAAAAAGGAGAAGGCTAGCCATGGTGATGTCATGTGAGTCTATACACAAAGTATTCAGCAAATATATGAAGACAGATAATTTTGCACTAGCAAACACAAAAGGACCAGGTATGAGCTGACATAAAGAACTTTGTATGTGGGCATTGTTAAACTATCTTCCCTGCACTTGTCCCAGATGTTAATACTATCTTAACATGTACCAGTGAGCAAATGGCCATAGTTAAGACCGGCCATTAGGTTAAGCTGTCTATACTTTTTCTTCATCCATAGGGGATACAAAATTTTGGGGAATGTATCAGATGTATTTTCAGTCGAGAAGGAGATGAACTCAAGAAACATCTAGGTGTGGGACAAGTTTTAGCCACCGTAGGTAAATCTGTTTGATGTTGTAGTGGGTTAACCTTGGTTGGATGACAGGTACCCACCAAGCCACTATATGAGTTCCCTTCTGTGAGAGACTGGAAGGCTCTTTTTTGCTGGCTCAAAACACTTCAGGTGTGTGTGTGAGGGAAGGAGCAGGTCAGGCCTTGCCCTGGTGAGGCCATGCCCTGCCCCACACACCCCATCTGGGCCTGTACCCCCGCCCCACAGTGGCCACCAATCACACTGGAGGCAATGCTCCACACCCCATCACTGCAGCCTCAATTTAGCCCCTGAGTGGCCAGATGACCAGAAGTCCCACCTCAGGGCAGGGCCCAAGAAAGCCAAAAGGTACTTAAACAAGGACAGAAGGCAAATGTAGGTCTTGAGTCTACCTCCCCTTGAAGTTTCTATCAGCTGAATACTGCTGGAACCCAGGAGTGGTAGCTATATTTGTTCTTTTCTATATCTCTTCTTCTAATTCTCTGTTCTCAGGGTTTTGTGTAACTTACAATTGAATTGACTTGGAATTTGCTAAGTTAATTCTTTGAGAAGTGTTGTATGTTGATTGAATGCTTCTCTAAACTTTTGTCAAAGTTCTCTGATTTTCTGAAGTTGCCAGTAAAGTTTTCTGTTGTTTTGACCTCTTGAGAATATCTTGTTGGTATTTCTCCCTAACTCAGAGTACATAAAAAAACCCAGTAAGTTATTTAAGAGGCTTATTGAGCCAGTTTCTGGGGACTTACACCTTCACAGCTGGACAGGGGACGGAAAATAAGATGGAAAACAACTCTTAGTTTGAGATAAGACAGTTTATTAAAGCAAAAGCAATTATATTGCCCTGAATGGTAGAAAGTACTCTTCCCTGTTTTATAGTTGTCTGAAGGATATTCTGCAAATTTCTGTGTTCTGTAATCTTCAGATTTTTACAGTCTGAATTTTACAGTCTACATTTTATTCTTCATGTCCATCAGATTCCTGAAGAACATAAATCAGCATGAAAACTATTTCCATCATAGCAGACCTGCATTACAAAAGCTAGTTCACATTAATTGTGCAATAAAATGAGATTGTTCTTTATGTTTTTATGAAATGTTGGAGTTGACCTCTGCTTTATGAGGTAGTATAGAAGGTAAATAGAGAAGGATCAGAGAAAGCCATCATATGTCATCTCCATGAGCATTTAGGCAGCTGCTGTGAGCCAATACCAGTCCAGAAGCCATGTGAAATGAATATGTTGCTAAGCCTACTCTAATAAGGGTAAGAGGCTATAGAAATGACATGCAACTTATGCTCTTTCCACACATGAGTCAAGCCATTTCTATGATGGCTTAAAGGCCTCCAAACAGACAAGACTAACACATAGAACCTGTCACTTTGCCAAACTTCTTCTTAGACCCATTCTATCCATGGGTTTTGTTCCCCCTCCTAATCCTCCTAATCCAACCCTAACATTTTTCTCTGGGAAAACATTGGTTCTGCCTCTCTTAGGTTTAGGGTTAGGGCTTGGGTGAGAGACAGAAAGTCAATAGCTCCAATTGGAAGGAGGGCAGGGGCTTCCAAAGGTCATTTCCTTTTGCAGTCAATCCAACCTTTTGGCGCTCTCCAGCTCTGATCCAGCTGGAGCTCTAGACTTTCTATTGTTTTCAACAGTAGCCCTTAATTTTAACGTTAAGTCTAATCCGAGAACTAAAGGTAGAGCAGTTTTTATTGCCTGTTCCAGGCTCTTACCAAATTGACCTTTGTGTGGAGGGAGAAGATGAATGGGCAGGACAGGTCTCACTGAGGCTTGGTGACAGATGTCTCTGCCCATGCTCTGCAAGGGAAGCCAAGGTCCAGTATTTGGGATCTTAATGCAGGTGCTTAACAATAGGATGCTTGACAGAGTAGTTTGGAGGTAGATAAGCCTGTTACTGGAATGCAGGTATACAGGGCCCTTGTGAATTTACTCCCTGATGGGACAACATTATTCATGTCACATAAGCCACCTGAATTATCTTTGTGCAACCACTGCTGCCATTCCTCATATTGAAAACCATGACTAAGATTCAGAAGTGTGGCTTTAAAAATGAAATATTCACAGTTTCATTATGTACTCTGAAGTACCCCCTTTCTAACAAGTTCTTAATATATTAAGTCTTTAACTCTGTCAGGTATCCTTTTAAGCTACATTTCTTACTTTTTGTTTGTTTATTTTTGGTCTTTTTTTTTTAAATATAAAAGCACATTTCTTTTTAATCATAATTATTCCAAATTTATGACAAAATTATTCCTTGAAAAAGTAAATATGTTTTTATACCAGTCTTGTAAATATGGTTCATTTAAGAATTGTGGAATAAAACTCTAACTGGGTAGATCAGTTTTGCTATTGCATGAGAAACGTACCAAGTCATTCTACTGTGGAGATGCACCTGGAAAAAAAAAACATAAACTAATTGCATACCTTACAGGTCAGCATACATAAAAATCAACATATGCATTATTAAGCCCATAGAGAAAATAGTGATATTTTCAGGTGTTGTTAATATCAAATAAGCCAAAATGCATAAACATTGCATCTTATCAGAACGACCATTCTTGTCCCTCACTGATGCCTTTTCCTGGTCTTAAAATCAAGAGTCAAACACGGTTAGAAGGAGAAAAGGGATTTTACCTTGGTATTTATTTTAAGGATCCTTAGGTACACACGTCCAGGTCACGTGCATCAAAATGCACCCCAAAAGATTATAGGTTTTACTAATTAGCATATCTATCAAGGATTCCCCAATGAGAGGCTTGAGTGAGCCCCCCTCCCCAAGGAACCTTCCCCTGGATGGTTCTATCTTGGTTTACAGAATGTGTTCTGGAGAGGACCTTGGGGTCTGGGGCACACTGATCCCTAACTATGAAGCTTCTAAAATGTTTAGTCTCTCAGCTTGACAAACAAATCCAGGAATGTAGGCAAAAAGCACTGAGAATACAGAAGTTGTAAAAAAGGTATAACAGGGGTATAAAAGAAAAGGCAAAAAATCTTCATGGCATCATCACAACAGAAGGACCTTCAGAACTTAATGAGGCTACCTTGCAATATGAATTATGAGGTGATAAAGAAAAGGTACTTCATAAATTTCACTAATTATAGTTGCTCACTGTGTGTCCTTCGATGTTTCATAAAAATAATACTTTTTTTTCCAGGGCTATTATGAAGTTTCTCTTATTCCCAAAAAGAGTTATGAGTTTTGGGAAAGTTTTCAGTTCTTTCCATTGGTCTTTTTTCTCACTTGTCATCATGAAAGTATTGATAGAAGACATTAATATGGCAGTAGTATGGGAAATGGCAGAAGCATTGTCAGTACCTGTGTGTTAAGAAACTCAAAATTGCTGATTATAACCTTTACTAAAATTAATCTCCTCCTTTTCCTACTGCCTTGAAAATTTCAGGTCTACTTGCCCAATTTTTTGCCATTTCTTTTAAACTGTAATGGAAATAAGCTGTTAGCCATAAATGGATGATTTCACTTATTGTTGATTCAGAGTAGGTGTCTCATACACTTAATCGGTGAGTAGTCTTAGATGTCAAAATATGAGGTCTTTAGATATAGAAAAGATTTCCAAAGAAACATAATCCTGAAACGCATTGGCCCTGATTCTTGTTTACGTAAAGACTTCTTTATAGATTCTGGCAGCACAAAGGAACCCTAAACTGTATTTAAGTAAAATTTATGCCCACTCTAAGATTTTTTTTTTATGCTGCCAGAAGTGTGTAAAAGAAAATCAGGTCCATTATATCTGAGGTGATTTTTTTTCTTTCAACTGTTGCATTGTATATATGAAAAGGCATTTCTTTGTTACTTCTACAATGCCAACAACACAAATTTAGAGGTAAAAAGGAAACTAATTGGTAGAGTTAAAGAGGAGAGAAAAGTTAGAATTATTCTGTTTTAAAAATAATTTTAAAATAGGTTAATTTTATGAAAAGCAATCAATTAAAAATTCCTTTCTTGATTTTTCTTTTATTCTGAGAAGCTGTGATGGGGCATGCTAAATATCAGAAAGGTTGGGTTTGGACCAGGTTTCAAAATAGATTGACTTAAACGTGGCTTGCAGAAAATCAAGCCTGTGATCCTTCTTAACCATAGAGCAGTCATAGCTGTTTCACAATGATAAAATAAAAACCAGAAAGAGTCATCTTAAACACCATGTGTAGGATGGTTCTTCACTTCCCTTGAAGAAAATGTGTTATGGAGGCAAATTTTTAAGAGTTCTTTTAGATTGACCATGAAAAGGCATTCTTGAAACTATGTTGAAGGGACACATCCGTGGAATTGTTTTAAAACTATAGTACCTTTGGCCTTAAGAGTTAATTGCAGGCAAAAAATGACATTTCTGTTTGATTACAGCCCAGTTCCTGGGCAAGTTGAATGCAGCCCAAGTTCAAGCATTCGTATTGTCTCCTTGAATGTCCTTTCTGTAGTCCGCTTACCTGCAGTTCTGGCCTTGGCCTTGCTCCATTTTAAATTTGTTTTTCCTTGCATTTATGCCAAGATTCCAATGGATTCCAGCCTTTCCCTGTGCAGTAAAACCCTCTTATTTTTGTTCCCAGTGGAACATGAAAGTAGAGAAAACAGAAGACAGCTTACACCTTTAAGGAGTTACTTTTTTTTTTCTGCATTAATTTGTCACTAAATGCATTATGTTCCAAGTCCCTATTGACATGAAATTTCCCTGTTATTGTTTGAATTCTATAGGAACTGAAAATCTTCAGTACTTCTTGGCAGCATTCTCATATTTTGGGATTACTTCAATGAACTCCACGAGCATTGGCAGTAAAACAGTGGATACTGTTGGTAACCATGATTTGTACCCCTGTTGGAAAGAACTCAAAACCCTGACTCTGCCCTTTCTCCCTTTTTATCCACTCTTCCTGTCTTAATTTTTGCTTTCCCCTGATCACTAATTACTCCAAAGAACCTGTACATAGCTAACAGACAGTCTGCTCTAGCAAAAATTGTTTCAGGACAACTAGTTGCTCATGAACCTCAGCCCAATTTGAACAAAAATCAAAGTTTTCTCCAGTCCCTTAAGTGGACAACACAGTTTCCTGGATTCAGGTATAATGACACAGTATCTGGGCTTTTTAACCTGTTGGTGGTTTTTGTTCATCTATTTCATCAATCAAGACACAGTAAAACTTAGATTCTTAAACATATTTGTCCTTCTTGGATTTTTTTCTGATGCTCTTATTAAAGGTCTCACAATGCTGAGTGAAAAATAGGTGCCGCCTATTACCATGAAAAGAACATGGAAACTTTGCCTCGTAATATAAATTATCTTTATCTTCACAGACACACAGAGAAAAAAATGCTGAATTATCTTGGAGGAAAGCCAAATGGCAGTGTGAGGTGGAACAAAATGATTAATAGTTAGACAAAGAGCAAAATATTCAGATATAGTTATAAAAATGAGGTAGCTTTATATGTACATGGAAATCAAATCTCTAAAATCCAGAATCTTCTTCCTCTATGAGATTTTTCTATGCTTTTCTTAATATAAGTCTATTTTGTTCCCATCTCTCTTTGATCATTTGTACAACATATGTCTTTACTCTGCTTGACTTCTATATATGTCTCTAGTTTGTTGGACTTCATGCCATTTTAATTACCGATTTGATAATAACTTAAAAGACATATAACATGTAATTCACAGATGAGTGGATAGTTCTCAGATGCTGATTAAAAGTTTACAAGCCATATCCACTATTGCAATTCTCCCACTATCTGACAGAACTGATGAAAACCTAGGACTGAGTGGCTGGAACCTGGCTTCCCATGGTGCTTTAATATGGCTTGCAAAGTCTCTGAAACTTAGTGAAATGCTTTAGATAATCTGATACTGCTCTTATTATACCTTTTTCTAGAAGTGCAATGCCCTGATAAACTTCCTTATACTTTAGGTTTGTTTTTTTGGAAATCATTCAGCAAAACATGTTTAGCTTATTAAATATTACATAAGCAGGATTTTTGTACATATGAATTATGGCTGATGGGTGGAAGTGGTATTTTTATAGTTGACCAGGTGAAAACTTTTCCTTAGGATGCTTAACCCTTTTTTCCCCTGTGCATTTCACAATGCTTGTCTGAATGCTTTTCTATAATTCTCATTTTTGCATGGGCAAAACTGAGTCACATATTAATATAATCCATTGGTCTCTCAGTCCCTTGAGATCTTCAGAGATCTGTTCATTGGTACACTGTAGTGCTAAGCACATCTCTGGGCAGAAGTGAGACACAGCTGCAGAGAGAACTAGTAGATTCATTCAGATTAAGAAGCACGAAGGAATGGTGACATGTTGATTACCAAAGTGGGTGGTTTTCACTGATAGTGTCAGCATGATTTTAAAGTTTCACCTTTCTTAGTGCAATAGGTGAACTCAGCCAAAATCACACCATAGTTTTGTCAGGTTACCTTGCCGCAGGGTGTTTGTTCTGATACTAAACCTGAATCATCATCACTTTAAAGAAACAGTTTTTCTTCCTTGAAAATATGTATAGGGGAAAGTACAGCAAAATTTCTTCCTTGCCATTAGAGGACAATAAAGAGAGTATGAAATTACTTTATGGAACTACACAAGGCTTGACATGTAAAGGTAAAATAATAAGGATGTTATCTGAATTAAACAGAACTGGATAGAGAGACCACATAGCAGTTTAGGCCCCAAGTCCCTCACTGGTTTTTTGCACCTACATCTAGGCTAGCTCTCTGCATGCCAGTCTTGCATACATAGGTAGCAGTTCCAGAAGGGAGGGCCTGGGAATTCAGGAAGGCAGGAGATGGATGAGGAGAGGTCTTCTGCACGTAGGATCAAGGTTGCTAATCTGGCTTGCTGTCCAAACTGCTGAAACTGTGATGGATTCAGAGCTCTTTCAGCATGCTTTTGAAGACCTGAATGCTAATTAGCTCCTTCTACAAATGCACAGTTTTACTGAGGTAAAGATCTTTTGTGATGTTGAGCAGAACCAGAAATCAGATCCCCTATGACAATGTTTATATATTTCCTACAAGGCTCGTTTCCCCTTTTAAAATGTACATCTCATATGCCTTGATGTATGACATCACAGACCTCCATAAACATCTTTTACTATAGTCCAGGTGTAGTCATTCACCTGAGTCAATATATCTAACACAATTAATTTAAATAAATCTATAAATCTTGAACAGCTGCAGCTCTTGGAGAAAAGAAATGCTTTATGAACACAGATCTATTGTCACCCCCCGCACAGTCACATTTTCACCTGCACACATAAACACTCAGACACTCATCGTATGAGACTCTGTAGCCATTCTCAATAGCATTCATTCCACTTTAAACCACCTGTCAAAACAGCCATTTAATTAGGTTAAGCTGTCTGGCTTTGTGAAAAGGTTTTACTGTACTCTGTTGTCTTTGCAATAAAATTAATAGTTTGACCAACTTCTGAGGGGACAGGTTTTTGCACTTGTGAAAGTCAAATTAAAGCCACCTTTGCCAAACAGAATAATAATAATTAAAAAAAAATAAAATCTTGATGTCTGAAACTTTGAAAGCAACACTTCATTTATAATCTTTTTCTAGTGCCAAAGTACAAATGGAACTGCAGCTGCAAAGAAACCAAGACTGTAACATAGAGCGCATGCTACCTTTGCAGTTCTTGGGGCAGTTGCAAGACAATGAAGCTATCAAAGGACTTGTACTTTACTCTTCCCAACCTATTTGCTCTCCAGTTCACTGAGGAAGAGGGAGCCTCTTCACTTTACTGTCATCTCTCTTACACCTAAGTAAGTCTTATTCCTGTGACTATCAAGGTAACTTTGTGCTGGCCTTGAGAATCACAAGCTCCCTGAATACCTATTTAGCTGAGAACTGAAAATAGTCTCATGATACTGATCTGTCAGAATAATCTTTTTTGTCAAGGGACAACACTCAAACAAAGTGGATGTCTAAGCAAAAAGGAGCATTGTTAGGTGTTGTTAGAGATCTCGGTAATTTCTAAGGAACACAGGCTCCTGCCTGCAGAGGCTGATTTCAGTGGGAGTAAAAAATGTCCAGATTCCCATCATTGATTCTACCTTGATTTGCCTGGGGTTTTTTCAGGCTTTTGAGGCTCTAAAATATAATTCAAGAAAAGCTTCCATTTATTATGGTAATTAATACTGGTGTCACTAGCTAATACAAATGACAGTACTATGTTGAAGGTCTGTTGGTATGCAGGACAGGTTCTTTAAATTTATAAAAAAAATAATATCCCTGAGGCTCTTACAATATAATTAAGACACAGTTATGAAGGAGATGATCAATTAAAATTTACCTGACAAGGCATATGCAGGTTTTAAAATTTTATTTTAGCTTTGAAATAACTGGTTATTTATAAACCTTGACTACTAAGATTTTGGCCAATTTGTTTATTTGTATTGTAACTGCAGGGTATGTAGTTTATTTTACCTATATGACAGCTCCTTCAGTACACTAAAAATCAAATAAAGGAAATGAGAAAGAAAAAATGTTTAACAATTTTAATTATTAATTAACATTTTATCTTCTGCTAGTTATCCAGGGTTGGGTTTTTTACCTTTTCCTAAGAAAAAAATCTTGTTTTAACTCTTTATTTGGTTTTCCTGCTCACAGAAGAGTGGGCCACTTGGGATAAGATGAAATAACTAGGTTTTATCAATAGCATTTCAAAAATACACTGCCCTCAAATAACCAAGTCTGCACGCAGACTATCCTAAGGTGCGCTTATCCTACAGTCACAAAAATATATGACTCAGGTGAGATTTCAAATATGCCTAAAAAGCTTAATACATGAAAGTGTAACTTCTATTCCAGTTTCAGTAAGTATTGTCCATCTTCTATGCAGCTGTGAAATAAGCTACTTCTGTTCATACTTCTCCTTATTCTCTAGATGCACTTTCTCAGGCTCACAGTATAAGCTGAATTGGAATGGGACCCACAAGGATCATCAGGTCTAACTCCCAGCCCTGCACAGCACCATCGCCAAAAAGTCACAACATATGCAACATATGACAACAATTGTCCAAATGCTTCTTGAAAACCCTCAGGCTGGTGTCGTGACTGTTTCCTTCACTGAGACTCTGTATTTTTTTTTTTTTTTTTTTTTATATAAGCCAGCCCCAATCAGCAGTCTGCAATCTACCTTCCAAAGTTAACAGAAACTGGTTTTGAACTAGCCACCAAGCCACCTATTTATTCTTTTTTTTTAAAACCTAACATGCAACATATTTTATTTCTGCTAGCTTTTCATCCAAGCTTCTTTCTCTTTATTTTTTCTCTGCTCTTGCTGTTTTCTGTAAATCTGCATGAGATCAGTGAAGTAGGTCTTTATTTTCCAGGCTCATATTACACTTCCATGTGTGGCTTTCTTAAAGCCTTTCTGTCTCTCCGATGTTGCTCTAGTTTAGCAGAAGCTGTGGTTTACCAAGAATGTTCCCTGGAATGTGCAACCGGTAGCAACTACAGTTTCCATGAACCTAGTAGTTCTTTTTCCGATAACCAGAAAATTTCATGCAAATAATTATATATTTTTCTGCATAATTGTTCTTAGCCGATACCAATTCTCTGGATTCAAGTGGAGCTTTTCTGCACCAAGTAGATCTCATTGCTTTTAGGCCTTTACTTGCTTGCTTTCTTTGTTGTACAATGGCTGAACCATTTCTGCTTTGCAAAATATTTTTTGTAGATTGCTATAGTGAGGTTTTCTAGTTTGTTTCTAAGATTTTAACTTTATTCAGTTTGATACAGTACCTAATAAGTACATTAAAAAAAAAAAAAATTCACTCCCCCTCCTGCTGCTAAACATATACTACTGCAGTTTTCCTTTGTGCCGGGTCTGTTGGTCATACAGCTACAGGGCAAGATGGTTTGGTCAGCTGATTTGACAGCAAGTACCAAAAATGTTCTGGCACTTCTATGCAGAAACATGCTCTCAGTGGCTTTGGTTCCTGTAAGTCTTTCTAAATTTTCACAAAAATCTGCATACCTTTTGTGTCAAAGAGTTTTTTCTGTAGATTTCCTGCAGATTTTCCTGCAGCATCATCTCTTGACAGGACAATGAAGGTGTCAGCTGTGGTTCTGCTGGTCCTGACCTGTCAGCATGACATATACTGAAAATACTGGCCACAGTGGAGATGTCATTCAGCTGGTCACCCTTTCTGCCTTTTCTTTAGTATCACTGTGTGCAGCACCCAAGATTTCAGTCCAAGACCCTCAAATTGTTAAATATGTTTGTAAATAGCGTGGGTTCACAGAGAGTTTTTGGACTCACATTTGTAGGTCATATATCTCTTTTTTACTCACAAAGTCAGAAAAAAACCAGCTAAACTTCTATTTACTTGCTACTCTTTTGGTGCACCCTGGTTTCAAAGGAAGCAATGTATTTCTAACATTGTCTTACATAAGAGATTTAATAAGTCCATTTCGCATTTAGATAAATGTTGGCTTGTGGTTAGATTACTCTCAGAAACCGAGAGCTGTGCTGGAAAAATAAACAAGACATGGATTTGTTAGGATGCTTTTCTAATATACTCTGTTCTCAGCAGCTCAACTCATTGCACAGAGAATGTCCAAGAAGTCATGTCCTGGGGCATTTACTGTTCTGGGTTCTGATGGGGTCAATGCAATACTTACCTAACAGTGCATGAATCTAAGTTAGCAGTTAGATTTAATATAGCTGAATTTATGAGAGCAAGCAATTTAGCCTGTGCCTGAGCTACAGACTGAAGCTCATTTTCCTTGCATTCCCTCTTCGCTTGCCCAAACAATCAGCCCAGTGGTGCATAACTTCTTTCATCTTGTAAAAATTCTGTGCTGGGTGGTATGATAACTCAATATCTTATTCTCATGGTTTTCTTATATCTTGGCAGCTGTGACACTACTGCTGCTAAAGTTTTCATTTTGTATTGGATTGTGGTGTGATTGTTATGCTCGTTCTTCATCAAAAGCATAATGGATGGGAACTGTAATTGCACAGAGTTAAAAGGGGTTAATTTGACACGCAATCTTCTCTGCAGGTCATCTGCTTGGCTGTACAATCCAGTGACACTGCAAAAACACATCACCTCAGTAAAAATGTGATGTCTCTATATAACATACAAAGCACACTGGCATAATTTTGACAGTGCACTATGCTAAGCCATTATTAGTGTCACACATAAATTTATATAAATATTTATATGTCCTGAATACATTTTGTAAAATGTTGTATTACCACCGTGAAAAAAAAAGTTTGCTTTCAGAGCATATGTGTATTTTTTAATCTAGTAAATGCAATTAAAAAAAAATGTAACCTGCATATGTCTAAGTGTGCATATAAAAAAAATGGGCAAAGAAAGAGAGAGAGAGAGAATTCCTATTAATTTGTTTGATTATCTGCAGATTCCATTCTCTCTCACATTTCATTCATGTCATTTTCATTTTATAGCTTTGCAGGAAAACAATGATCAGTGTCTGAAAATCATAAGGCCTGGAGCAAGCACTAGGCACAATTCTATTTGCATTTATATATACACCCATGTAGCTGCTGCTGCTACTCCATTCAGCCTTTAAAGGCTCCGTGTATTGATGATTCTCAAGTGTTGTAACTGATGGCAGAGACAGATGCCAACAATTGTTATCTCAGTGCACTAAGTTTCACGCTGCAAAAGCAGCTGACATTAATGGACCTTTTGTGGCAACCCCGTGAGTGAACAACTCTGCAGTGAGAGTTGAAAAACTCAGATTCTGACTGAAGTTATATACTAAAATAAACTTCCATCTTCAGTGTCTCTCAGAAAAAAAAAAATATCTAATGATGCTTAAGGGTTGGGGTGACTTTAAGAGAAAAAATAGTTCCTGTTTTTAGTTGTACAAGAATGTCTATTTATTAAGGTTAGAAACAATGCTACATATGTTTCCTTGGGAAAGGAGGAATGGGATAGATTTCTGTATGCATAAGGGTAAGCAACTGAGTTGTTTGTTTCTTCACATATTCATTGTCCCACCTGACAGCCAACCTGATGAAAAAGGTACAGATAATATCCACAATATCTGCGCATACAACGTTACTCAAGACAATGGATGTATACAGAGGACAAGACTATACCCTCTATTTATGTTAAAAAGGCTGTTAAATATAGTCACAAAAACTCTAGTTTTGCTCAATAATTTTACACTAGTGCAATTTAACTACTCACTGCACTCTTCTACTGTTTCATAATCTTCAGAGGGACAAAGTGAGGTGATGCTCCTGTGTTTATCACATTTTCAACCATGTGTTCTCATGAAAGTGCCCATCTCTGTTTGGCAGCACATCTACAGAAAGGATTTGAACCAAAATATTCACATTGACAAAGTTTTGTTGATGCAAATTTCATTGATACAAATAAAGTCTTAGTTACTTAAGACATTTTGTTACATCTAAGGAAAAAATCGGTCAATGGGCATTTCACAATGCACTTTAAAATATTTTGAAATAAAAAATGCTGAACGCAGCATTACATATGCTGTTTTGTTTTTTTTTTTCTTGAATAAATAATGAAATAAACAATAATTCTTTTCAGGAAGCCCTGCTTGCTTCACCATGTGCTCGATTTTATGTTAGCGGGATTCAGTATATGCATTAACAGGGAGATACAACTCATAAAAGCAGCCAGTGTGATTTTACACACTTCCTTTAAAGCTATACTTTCTCAATATTTTACAAATTATGATTAAAGCTCATGGCCTCATTGGGTTTATAATAAAGTACTGCCTATCTAACATAAAGATTAACAGAATTGTTTTAGAGAAGAGTCTGCTTTCTCAGGCCCTGCTGTAAATAAGACATGCCAAGATAGCTTTGAAGAAATCTTTCAACAATCCTAATTTTTTCCTCTCCTGTTCTGCGCTTGGTGGCTATTGTATTAGAGATGCAACCAAAGGTTAATAAAGCAATTCCTAAATCTGCAGTCTATTATCTGGCTGTAGAAATGGTGCAGCTCCTTAAAAGTACATAGAAAGGGGTTGTGTTGAATGAAAGTAAAGGGACACAGTCAGCCTGATCTCTAACCGGTTACTAAATGTGAGCTAAAAGTGGTTCTACAGTCATTTAAAAAAGCCTGCCTGCTTCCTAGAATTTGCAGGGGGATTATTTGTAGGTAAATCACACATTTCTGGCTGATTTCTGTCAGGTCGTAAGCCCAAGTTTTTTCTACTCTGATTGCTTTGAGTTTCAAAGATCTTAGATATGGAAGCTTTCCTTCCCTACAGAGAATAAGCATTCTGTACAGACTCGCACAAGCTTTAATAGAGTAAAAAGATTCTTTGTGTGCTTCTCCCAAGCTGCAAACACACATAAAGAACTGCTACTATCTGGCTGCAGGTGAGTACTGTGCTTGGAAGAATAAGGAAAACATAAAAAGTGTGTAAAAGTGTTTTCTGTTCTGTTTACCTGTCAGAAAAACACTGCAGGGCTGGTCCCTGACAATACAAATATGATACTCTTCATTAGTGGTGTTGTGCATAAATAGACACATTACACCTGTCTGAATAGGAAAGATGAGCTCCTAGATTAAGGGGAAAATTCCCAACTAACTTATGGGTTTTGGAGTGGTACCGTAAGGAAAGCAAAAGACCCTAAAAATATTCCATGGAAGTAAAGTTAGGGTTACAAAGAAAATAATTATTTAGCACAGTTTTCTAATGCTCAGGTGGGAGTGATACAGAGAAAACATAATTCTCACTGAAGTCTTCAATATGCTGGATCTCCTGGGAATTTCAAATTTTTTCAAGGTTTGTCTTATGTAACAACTGGAAAATGTGTAAAAAAGATAATTATTCAGTAAAAGACTCTTAAAGGTTAAAATGGGATTAAGACATTTGGGAGGGTAAATCTTAGAGATTATTTTTATTTTTCAGGTGCCAGGGCACATTTACTTAGTACTCCTTTCAGTCCTGAGTCCACATGTCATTTATGAAGATGATGAAGAGAACTGGGCTGAGGATGGAGCCTTGCCCAGCCCCACTAGTGACTGGCTGCCAGCCTGATGTCACCCCATGTACTATAACTCTTTGTGCCCAACCTGTGAGCCACTGTATAATACAGTTATCCAGCTGTGTGCTGGACA
This sequence comes from Corvus brachyrhynchos, assembly GCF_000691975.1. Classification (NCBI taxonomy): domain Eukaryota; kingdom Metazoa; phylum Chordata; class Aves; order Passeriformes; family Corvidae; genus Corvus; species Corvus brachyrhynchos. The sequence goes on along the minus strand of NW_008237222.1, from coordinate 1,856,991 downwards.
TTTGGTCCAGAAGGATACTGTGAGAGACAGTATCAAGGTAGAAAAGGTCTAAAAAAGCAGAGTGTCAGAATAAAAGTAAAATTAAAGCTCTCATCACTTGTATATGAGAAGGATTACAAAACAATATTATGAAAATTCCTGGACTTTGTGTGCAATATGCAGAAATAATTGAGCCTCAGCAGTGGAATGTTGTCACGAACGCACAAAGGTCCATGTCATGTTCCTGGATGTCTGTCTATGGTGTGCATCATATCACAGTGCATCTTTCCACATCCTCCTGCAATGTAGAAATCCTGGTATTATGTATTAATGGAGAATAATAATAATATTTCTCACCTGGACTTAAAAGAGAGCATCTAGCTTTGTATTTGTGTGAGCCTTATTTCCAGGCTCCAGTAGAGTTGCAAAGCTCTTCAGAGCCAGGGATAATGGCTCAGTGTGACATTTAAGAAAACTCTGTACCATGCTTACTTGTAGCCTGAATGGCCAGAGACTAGTCTTTATGCCATTTGCACTTTCTGAGTCACTTTTTTCTGCCTTTGAAACCAGTGTCCATAAAATGAAAGATTAATGAGGTCATCTACAGCCATCCCTCACACAAATAGCATACATCTCCTCATCACCCTGCCTCTACAGAAATCAACAAAATTCACAAATCACTGTGATATCACAGGTTGTGCAGGGTCACTCCCCCAAACCTCTCTATCCTAAAACTCATGTGCTGGCACAAACTAAGATGTCCTGGTAAGTTTTTAGAACACATCTTTCACTACAGCCACAACAGATTAACAAAATAATTACTTTAAGGAAATTAGGTTTCCAAAATTATTTTCTTACCTTTTTTTTCTGAAAAATTATACAAAAATTAATTTCTATATTGGGAATTAAAGGAGGTTTTGCAGAATAAATAGAGAGAAAGAGAGAAGAAGGGGGAGAGGGAAAAGGAAGGAAGGAATTCGGAATTCGGAAGGAATTCGGAATTCGGAAGGAAGGAATTCGGAAGGAAGGAAGGAAGGAAGGAAGGAAGGAAATTGATAGAACAAAGAAGAAAGAGGGAATAGGAGCCATCTAACTTGCATCTGCACACAAAATACATTCTCTAAAGTGCAGGAAACTGAACACTACATACCTAGTGAACTCATGTATTAAGTGATTTATGTTAAAGAAAAGGTTTTATCCCACTCTATATTTTCATAAACTGTTTATTTTGGTTACACAGGAAACTACAAATCTGCAACTGATAACTGATATTGCGCCTTTTTCCATAATCAACTATTTAACTAAAAACCATCTGGTAACCTTCCATATGCAATCAGTCAGTTCATTTTTCAGATTTTCATTTCAAATTGTTTTTAATGATATCCAAAAGGCCCTTGCTATAGCAGAAAGGAAATCCATGTCCCATTGTTTCTTGCTGCATAAAACTAAATCCTGTGCTTCTTCCTCCTTCCTTTGGGAATTCCTGTGGTGCAGTACAAAGCATGCATTAAAAGAGAAATGTTTTAATGGATCATTAGCTCTCTTACTGGAGGCTTCAGCCAAGGAAATATTTTGCTGTGGTCACTGGTAAGCACAAAAGATATTAATGGATATGACACGCATATTTTATATCCAAATTATTCTATGCTTCTACAAAGTCCAATGCAGAGAAGCTTAAACTGAGAAGCTTGAAAGGGACAAATATAAGAGGCCTGATATTTAGAGCTTTTGCTTTTGTCAAGGACAGCAGGAAGCTCAAGTTCCAGTCTTAATTCAGGCCATAAAAGAGACTTTGGATCCTCTCTGGTTACCAGGTGTTCTACAGTAACTGTTCTATGGTTTTTTGTGGGTGCTTGCCCTCTTTCTCCCCGTTCTTGAAAAATTGAGCAAATGAAAATTGTCCTAATGAATAATTTGCAATATTCCAAAACAGTTATTTCCATACAAGAGTAAAGCCTTATCAACTACAAACTGTATGAATCTCTTCATTAGCGCCCACACTGGATCATTGTCATCACTGAACTGAGGTAGAGAAAGGTAGAGAAATACCATATTTAGCATACCAGACATGAGGCTAGCTGGTGCAACTTGACTGAAAGTATTTAGGAAGGAACAGGAGTCAAAAACATCTGGAATCAATGTCCAGAGAGCTAATTATCAGGGATGTTCTTGACAAACGATAACTCTAGCTAAAACAAAGTAGGGGATTAAAATAATCCTGTTTGTTTGTTCATTTGTTTCTAAACAGAATTTTTAGGTATTTTGTATACTGAGTGCAGAAAGTGAACTCAGCAGCTCTTGGCAAGTCTGCAGTGCTCTGTCTTCTTTCTTCCTCACATATGCTTCTTTGCCCTTTTTGAAGGAATCACTTTGACATACCGAATCAAACAAAGGTCCATACATAGCATTTCTAGGCAAAACAGACAAGAGAATGGAGGAGGGGAGACAATAATAAATAGAAAACCAGCCTAAATCTGAGAGTATTTGAAACCTTATTTCTCTCTGCATGTACATGAGACAAACAAAAAGCAAATATAAAGAAGGGACAGTAGTGAGAAAACAGACTGCCAATTTGTAAGTTAGGAGACTTGTTATTAGAGTAGAATGAAAGTAATGATAAAATTTTGGGTGGGGCAGTCTTACCATTACAGACTCACTTCTCTTTCATCTCAAGTCCTGCTATAAAACCCAGTTAAATGGATTTTGGAAATTGTAAAGCTGATTGGTAAAGTTGAATTGGTTTTGGGAAAATGAATACTGTGGCTATTGCTGCTCACTTTCATTCTCCCATATTCTGTCTTGATCATTCACTGAATCTGTATTTGGGATGCAATAAAAACATTTCTCAGCTAGCATGACATTATATTTTTTACCACTGTTTGACATTTTCATGGCCTGTGATCACAGTAGAACTTTCTCCCCAAAGTGATATCATCTCCACATGATTAAACTAGACTTGAAAATCAAGGTTAGGAAGAAAACAAGCTAAGCATACATGACCATAGCCTTGTATCAGGAAGGAAGGTGACCTGAGACTGACAAGCAAGGGGAACAGGTGGAAGAGGAAAAAGTTCCCAACTGGAGTATAAATGACCTCATTCATGTTCTTTTAAATAGTTTGTGTGACCTCTAGTGGCCTTTGCTGCCTGCAGTGTCCCTGTGACTAATTTTTGGAAGCCATCTGGACCTACTGATGCAGCAGCATATTCACACGGATATTAGATACTTCTAGATTTCTGTTGCGGAAGCACAAGTCAGACAGGGGTTAGGGATAGATATATCCACACTTTTTCCTTAAATAAACAAAGAGGAAAATATTTCTAATTGGAATAAACATGTCAACTTCCCTTTTCTCCCCAGAGAAACTCTCCCAAGATAGAATCACAGAATGGTTGAAGTTGGCTTACTCCCACCCCCTGTTCAAAGCAGAGTCATCTAGGACAGGTTGTTCAGGTCTGTGCCCAGTTGGATTTTGAATTATCTCAAAGAATATCTCCGCAACCTCTCTGGACAATCTCTTCCACTGTTCAGCCATACTCATAGGAAAAAAAACCTGTCTCTTTTTTTTAATGTTTTTTTTTTAATGTTTTTTGTTTTAATGTTTTTTGTATTTCAGTTTATAACAGTTGCTTCTTGTTCTCTCACTGGATTCCACTGACAAGACCTAATGCATATTTTTGTTAAAGAATGTGAAGAACATGTGATACTCACATACAGGAGAGACAGATTAAAATAAGACATTTAAAAACTACACACACACATATTTTTGCAGAGTGGATTTTTCTTCCTTTCTTTCTTTTACCCCAGAAATTTCCAGGGCCTCTGAGCTATAGCACACTCTACACAGTTCTCGCTCTGTGCTTTGTTTGACTTGGCTGTGTATTTGCTCCCTATTGCTCTCAGGAACCTCCTCCTCTCTGCTCCTTCTGGATGTTCCGAGCTTGCCCTTTTTATTCGATCCCTGCTGACCTGTCACGTTCTCTGTGGCATCCCTCACTTCCACAAACATTCCAGCTCAGGAAAAGGCATAAACTCACCCTCAATCTCCAAAAGGGAGATAGAATTTTGCAGGAAAGATAATTCAAACAGGTGATATTCTCTGCTTTTTAGTCATATTTATTAATGGATCACAATATAAATAGCGTACTGTAGAAGAAGAACAAATAAACTAGATACCTTCCATCATTGCTGGATGTGCTGAATATTACGTATAGATGATAAACAGTACTGCTAGTTTTCCAGTATACTGGTGTGCTTAGATTAAGATGGGAATTTTCCCCAAACTCCCAGTGAAAAAGGTGCATTAATCCAAATGAGAACAGCTTCTTTTACAGGGTTAGTATTGCATTATGCTGTGAGCTGCAGATGGCGGGAGTACTTGTATAGTAAGGTGTAAACAGACAGATGAGGTAATGAAGGTATTCACTGCTTGTCCTAGAATCATTTTATTTTATAATTTAGATGTTCATAGATTTATCTTTGTTGTTCTTTTTGCATGGCATATCACTGTCTTTTCCCTACTTTAGAGAAAAGGAATTGAGTCAAAGACAACAATAAGGATCATTAAACATTATCACATCAATACCTTATGCATATTAATTCTAGATTACATACTACAGTAATGGTTTGAATCGCTTGGCTAAACCAACATAAGAAATATGTAAGAGAAGCAGAATGATGTTCCAGCAATTTTAACTTATTGTTGTTCGTTCTGTGGTTTTTTTAACCACAATGTCTGCCTCTGTTAATGAAAAAATTAGATATATCACCCCCCGATATATCACCATGTCACCAACCTTGATTAAATAATGAGAATGACAGTGAGAATAGTATCACATTAAGACACCATCAGAAAAGCTTAGGTGAATTTGACTTTCTCATATGTATGAGCAGAAGAATTTTCTGATTCTAACAGCATATCTGAAAGTAGGAAGCCTTTTGCAATCAGAGAAATATTTTATTAAAACAATCAAAGAAAGAAAGAAAAAAACAACCCAACACAACATTCATCCTAATCATCAAAATATATTTCAAGTCATCAGACTTTGATCTAGCCTGGACATTTTTCAACCTCAAGGAATATTTGTTTTGACCTTTTTGACCTTTTGATTTAATAATTTAACAGTACAATTGAATTCTAATACTCAGGTATGTCTAGAGAGATGGCAGGTGCTGAGCTGGTATTGCTCAGGCTGAGCAGATTTCATTTTTCTAGGAAGAAGAAGCTGATATTTCTTCCTAGTTATCTCTATACTGTGTTGCAATTAACTAAACATGGAAAATATACACACCTAGTTTTGTGGGTTTTAGGGATTATTTCTTCCTAGAGAAAAAGCTGACTCCTCACCTCTTTGTGAGAGATAACATAAAACGTACTGCTAACACAGAGTTTTTGTTTCTGCTCAGCTATAAAGATGGTTTACAAATGCTATCTTTGCCATAAGGTAAGCAAAGATAATAGACCTGATTTGTACACAGCATATGGGCCTTTGTTTCCAATTTATTTCCTATTTTATTTCTTGGATTTGCCTAAGGCCGATGTTCTGTTTGTATAGGACTTAATCCAAAAATGAATCCTAAAAACATCTCTTTGAAATGTGCATTGCCTTTTTTATTAACAAAGTGTAATTTAGACATCTGCTAAAGTGTCCCCCAATATAACAGTATGAAAGACAAAACTAATGCAGCTCTAGCCAGTTATTGTGTTAATTCTACATTGTGAAAGTTTAGCATCTGTACTTAATGGAAATACGTTATTAGTGAAAATACATGGTTTAAAAACAGCTTTTGAAATTTAATCATTTATCTAGAGCAAAATTCTGTTACTATATAAGCATTAAGCATGAGGTTTGGATCATGATGGGTGTTTTAAATTGTATTTTTTTCAGACAAAAGAATAAAGTTTTAATTACTATAGTTCAAAGAAAACAACAATATAGCTTAGTGGGTCTAATTCCAGCCTAATGTCTGTGAGGCTTGCCAACATCCAAACCTTTGATTCCAAAACCTTCATCAGGCTGTTTGTAGCCCTGGAAAAAAAAAACAAACTCTCTCCACAAGGAGTCTGTGTTTTTGGAAGTTAGAGTATAATCTCCTATGAGACTGCTCTACTTTAAAGAACAGAATTAGATCTTAGTTTCTGTATCAAAGAACTTTGGAATATGGATCAGCATTTTCAAATGGATTAATTTCTGTCTTGGGTTTAAGTCCTAACATGACCAGCAAAAACTCAGTAATAGCTCTTTTCTTACTGTTTTGTTACTGTTTGCTACTGCACCTACACCAACAGTCTCAGATGCTGCAATCATGGCCCATGTGGTTGTCTGATATTGCATCTCTAATAGAAGGTAAAACTGAGTGATGATAACAGATGATGCATCCACTTGAGTCTTCTCTCAGACTAAAAGAAAATGGGTTAGATTAAACTATTTTCAAGATTATTCTTTATTAAAGTAGCTTTACCTTTGAAATGGACAAAATAAATTAGTAGAATCTAGCAGAGAGTTCAGTTCCAGAGTTTTGTTTTCTTTATGAAACTTTAGTTTTACTAAAGTCCATTAGTGCTTAATATAAAATTTCTTTGTGAGAAATTCTCATTGACTTCCAAGGGATGAGGACTTCAGCCTAACATTTTATAGTGTCATAATTTGCCAGAAAAATGAAAATTGCCTTTTTTTTTTTTCACTGCAAAATAAGCTAACTGCTTGCTTGCACACTTCCTATTTGGAACTGCTCCAGAAACTGAAGTCAGAATGCAGACTGTGATTTATAGTTCTTCCCACAAATGAGACAATACATCTCCAAAACTATACTTTTTCCCTCTTCTGATCAGGAGAGCTTGAATGATAACCCCATCTACCAAGACTATAGAAATATTAGAAAGTTCTTACCTCTTATAAATAAAGAGTTTGTTTTTATACTTTGCCTGGGGGAAATTTTGCCCTTTTGTTTTTACATGCTGGGTGACTAAATAAAATAAAATCCAGAGCTGGGTTCTGAAGGAAAAAAAAAATTCTCAGAATCTTTAAAACTTTCATTGTAACTACTTCTACAAAACAGTGAGTGAAAAACAGAATGTCATTTTCCATGCCCATTTCTAGTGAGTGCTATAAAGAAGCCGTATATTCCATTAACTCATTAGGAGATTTAAAAAGAGACAGCTGAAGGTGCACAGGGTGCTCACATCCCATCTGGTCACTGTCTCCAGAGACAGGAGTGCCACTCTAGTACACATTTCTTTCAGGTAGCTCACAGAAAGGGGCTACAAAGTTTTGCTAAATGTGTAGTTGTAAATATTATCTGATTCTATGTGGTTCCAGTCCCCTCAGATGTAAAAGGTAGTGTTCGGGTAGAGTTCTCAATATTCAGGTAAGCCGTCAAAGTACTCTGAGATATTTACAGTCATTTTAAAAGCCATGACCTCAGGTACCCATGAAAGGACATTAATGTAGAAAAAAAATTAATGAAGATTCCTCTTGTCATCATATGCATGCTGTAGGACCTGTAAGTCATATTAAAATAAGACTGGAAGCTGGGAGGGACTCACAAGGATCATAAAGTCCAACTCTTATGTAAATGACCCCTACAGGGATTAACGTCACAGCCTGCGTGTTTTTAGCACCATGCTCTAACCAACTGAGCTAATCTCACAGTCATTCTTACATGGATTCCATTCCACATACCTTGAAACTACAAAGTGGCAAAGAAGAAATTGAGGGTAGTAGAACAATCAATTTAATTTCATTTAGTTTGAATAGTTCAGCAAGCAAATCAGATTTATAAGCACTTGGGGAAAACCTGATGATGAATATTGGCCAACTTTGACATCAAGGACAAACAGCAACAAGTCAGTCTCATTTCTATGCTATGAAGCAGTATAGTTTGTTTTCTGAGAAACTCTTGTCACACATGGCATTTTCATGAATAAATTAGGGACATATAATGGAACCATTCTACGTGAGGTGCAAAACTAGTTCCATGCTCAGAGTCATTGATAACTGAAAGACAGGATGCCATTCAGAGGGACCTGGACAGGCTCAAGAAGTGGATGCCTAGGAATCTCACGTAGTTTAATCAGACCAAGTGCAAGGTACTGCACCTGGATTGGGGCAGCCCCCAGTATCAGCACAAACTGGGGGATGATGAGACTACAAACAGCCCTGCCAAAAACGATTTGAGTGTGCTGGTGAATGAGAAGGTGGACATGATCCAGCAATGTATACTCACAGCCCAGAAAGCCAATTGTGTGCTGGGCTGCATCCAAAGCAACACAGCCAGCAGGGCAAGGGAGGGGATTCTGCCCCTCTATTCTGCCCACATGAGACTCCACCTCGAATACTGCATCCTCAACACAGGAAGGATATTGACCTGTTCGACCAAGACCAGAGAAAGGTCATCAACTTGATCAGAGGGATGGAGCACTTCTGCTATGAGGAAAGGTTGAGAGAATTGGGATTGTTCAGCCTGGAAAAGAGAAGGCTTCAGGGTGACCTAACTGTCGCCTTCCAGTACCTGAAGAAAACTTGCAGAAAAGATGGGGCAAGACTATTTACAAGAGCATGTATTGATAGGACAAGGGGAAATTGGTTTAAATTAAAGGAGAGTAGGGCTAGATTTTAGGAAAATATTTTTTACTGTGAGGGTGGTGAGGCATTGAAATAGATTGTCAAGAGAAGTGGTGGATGCCCCATCCCTGGAGGTGTTCAAGGCCAGGCTGAATGGGGCTCTGAGCAACCTGGGATAGTGGAAGGTGTCCCTTCCCACAGCAGTGGAGCTGGAATAGGATTATTTTTAAGGCCCCTCCAACCCAAACCATTCTGTGATTCTATGATTCTGTGAACTTACAAAGCACGAAGACGAGTGAAGTGACAGAATGGGATATATCCATATTCATTTTCAGGACACATAGACAAGAATATAGTTTAGAAGATTAAGAACATGTGAGCTCAGAATTACTTAAATATCACAGAACATTTTTGACCTGAGCATCAAACTGAGTTTTTAAAATAAACAGATAAAATTAACATTAATAAATAGCCAAGCCATGCAATATTAACTTATGAGTCCTACAGAGACTCAGAAATTAAATTTCTGAAAGGTAGTAGAAAATCTAATAATTTTGAAAGACACTTCACATAAGTAAATACAAATAATTTTAAAAGTGCTTCTAGGGACTAACACAGCTAAGGACAAACATGTCTGACTTTCATGCTGGAAAACAAAGTATAAAAATAAATAGAATGAATATAGAATATAATGTACATGGGAAGGTCAGTATAAATAAATGAAATTTTGTGTCTCACAGAGTCACCAGAAGTCTTTCAAGGACCACTTAACACATGGATAAAACATGAGGAGAGAATGCTATCACAAGCTGAGCAGGAATCAATTTTTTGATGCTGTGTTGTGAAAAGGACAATGCCAAACTTGAGCAACAGCTGTAAGAGCAACATAACTCTGATTTCCTTAGCACTGGCTGCATCTCAATATCATACATAGTTTTGTTGTAATGCAGTACAAAGGAAAATAAATCAAACAAGCTGCTTGGACAGATTCATCAGGAAAGAAAAGATCTTAGAAGCATGAACAGCAATGATTGAAAAATCTGGCCTTGCTTAGTCAAGACATGACAGAGGTTAGAAAAAGTAGTAGTTCTTGCAGTCAAAGAGGTCATGTAGAAACAAGTAATAACTGTTATTTCATTGTTCATGTCCAGGACTAGTAGGATAATTAATAATTAAGTTTCAGCAAGGGCTGGAACAAGGTGTTGGGGAATGCTAACTATGCCTCAGGACATGGTATTTATCACTAAATATAGAGCACTGGATGGATACCTCTCTGGAATGTCATCACATAGAAGAGAGGGAATGATTACACGACTTAGAATATACTTCCCAGACTAATTTTCTATGATTCAATAATTATATCCACACATTAAAATTATGTTTCAGGAATTTTAGTCTAAGAACTTAACCTCAATAATTTTAGAATAGTTCAGTTATGATTTTAAATCTTATATTTCCAACAAAATATGTCTGTTTTCTCACTGACAAGTGCAGATCCAGTGCTTGTCGAGAGTTGCTACAGTATTCTTCAAAGATTAGTTTGGACAACCTTTATCCCAAGCCATCATCATTTCAAAGTGTTGATTAATGTCATGCCTGGTCTCAGTTAAGAGCTGGTAATGAATGACAGGCATTTTTTCCAAATATAACCTTGAATTAGGTATGTTTTTTAATTGCAAGTTGGTTTCAAATTTAAGGCTTTTTATGTGGAGATGTTTTACATTGGAATGCACACATTTGGTAAGCAAATGGGGAAGAGAGCTTTACTTTACTATGAAAAGAATTCAAGACGTGTAAACAGTCAATTGTAGAACAGGTGACTTTTCATTTCCAAAGAAGCTAAAAAACCCCAAGCAATACTGCAGTTTAGTAGAAAAAATGTCAAAGATATCTCTAGATACTTACAGGTGAACAAGCTCTGGGGAAAGAAAATTATTTTGGAAGGAAAGATTTGTGGAATCCCAAAATATTATGTGCTTGAATAGTTCCTAGGAGAAGATTTACACTAACAAAATCAAAACAAAAAAGCAAAGTTCAGTGTGACTTAGAAAGAACATAATATTTTCCAGGAAGAAGCCCTCAAAAAGTAATTATGCTCTAAAATAGAGACCCATCTTGAATGAGAGAGTCTTCAGTAGAATATTAGCAATAGACAGAAAAATCTGATGTTAGCATAATTCAATAGTGTTCATTTTCACCTGTCCTTTACAAGGGTCTATAACATTGTTGTATATTTAGAGGTTTAAGTAGTTTTTATTTGCATTTTACCTTAATCTGGCTCAGATTGTGGACATTAAAATACATAGAGTTAACAGAAAGCTATTTTAAATCAACAGATGTGGTGATCCTTGAAATTGAATTTTTATCAAGTTCATATCTTCCCTAAATATTGATGCAAGAAATTTGAAAGCTAAAAAATCTATTCTTTAAGCTGCATGGATAAGAGGCTATATCAGGAGATTAAGAAAGAAAAAAAGAAAGATTTTTTCAGTAGTAACAGTGTGTCACTATAGTGAGCAGGACAACTAAGACCTGGAGGTCCCAAAGGAATTGTTCAAGAGTGCTGCAGCCAAGGTGTTTTCTGTTCCTACTGCCCGATCACTTGAATCTTAGTCTATTAAACAAGCATGAATAAGAGTTTCGAAGGTACTGTCAAGGAGAGATGCTCACATTGCTGAAAAGGCAAGAGAAAAAGCAGAAGGTTCACCCAGTATGTTTTTGCAGGATAAGATAAAACAGGGAATTTGCAAAATAAAAAATCCTCTGAGTGACTAAGGTATCCTTTACCCAAGAGAATGGTCACACCCAGAGCCATAGCTGCACAGAGAGAAAAATCTGGTTGCTTTTGATGACAGCTAAACAAGACATAATATGTCTGTTGAGAATATAGACATAGACTATAGCGCTGTCAGGGACAATAAAAAGCTAGAACAGACAAAAGCTCTTATAGTCCAGGAATACATCATGAGGAATTGGAAGTGCTGTGAGGACAATCCAATTGGAGGAGTTGGCTGGGGAAAACCAAAAAAATTATCTTCGAGTAAAAAGTGTGAGGAGACTCTCACTAGTGGGAGATACTCCTTATTTGCACGCACACTGACTGAAATTATGACCTCTCTTCCATAATAAACACTGAATGGCTTAAACCAGAGAAATTGTGGATGACAACACAAATCGAGATGCTACTGCCAGCAAGCCAGGAATAGGTAGGGACTACGATCCACTCACTGACACAAATACTGGAAAGTCAGAGTAGTTATGCTATGGAGATCAAAGACCATAGCGCAGCCTTGAGGAGGAGCACACACCACAAGAAGATTTTATGTGTCAAAAAAGAAAGTCTAGGTAGATCTCGTCTTAATGTGCAACTGCAGGCATAAAACAGAGATGGCTCATGGAAAATTTTTTCTATACAGAGAGGTATTACAAAGATGAGAGGCTTTGTCAGAGACAGACCTATAGATTCTTAGACACACCAAATTATTTTACAGTTAGAATATTTTGATACTCACTTAAAAAATTATTATACTTCATGCTAGCAGGCATGGCGAAGTAAGCACTGCTGCAGCTTCTGTAACCAGACTCCAAATCTGAAAATAATATTTGCTTCCAGGAAAGCCCCACTAAGCTACTCTCTCAGATGGTTCAGCTGGCATTTTGATGGTCTCCATCATCATTATGAGTACCCTTATGAATCAGGCTAGATGGAGAGAAATACCGTCTCTAATCTTAGCAAGAAATTTTGCTACCTAATATCTTCAAGCAAGTTCTTTGCCCTTTCAGATAGCAATGGAAAAAAACAATTTTTATGGTCTATTAAAGAATTATAAAATGATGACATTTGTCTCTTATTTTATCCAGAAATAAATTATGTAATAGACATTTTCATTAAAAGTGCTTAAGGCTAAATTGAAATATATGCAACCAAAAAGATTGCAATGGCAGTATTTGCTCCTGGCTACTACAAAGTACTTCAGGAATCTGTGTGGTTCATGAGTTTATACACCCATACAGAGAGATAAAATATAAATCTTAAGATCTCAGTGGACACTTCTTGTGAAGCAGCACTAGATTAAATGAGGACCTTCACATACTCAGAGTGTCATGTGGTGATTTAAAATGCATGTTACATTTGACATAATAATATATGACCAAAGGCCAAAGGGCCTAGAAAATGTCGTGCAGCCAGAATTGTTTCAAGAATTCTTTTGAAGTGGAGGTCTTAGTCCTACCTTACTTTAAGGTACTTACTTAAAACTACTTTAAGATGCAAAGTTCTTGAGAGAGAAGCCTTTGAGGAAATGAAGAGGTTAATGAATCTACTTACTATGACAGGAAGTGACACAGTCAGGCTTTACAACAAGCAATGCACAACAATAATTTGAAAGTCTATTAGAGAAGTAAAGAGGTTATAAACATAGTTTGTAGGAAAGAAGAGGCATCCCAAAGCCCTCTTCTGTGAGATACTCACCAACAATGAAAAAAGGCTCTTTCAAGAACATAATTCTACTCTGGGAGGTGTCTCTTTCTACCAGGGCACATTTTGCATAATCAGTAGAAAAATGTTTCTAATAAAATTGCAGGCTATGATGAAGATTCTATCAGACGAAGTTGCTGCCAGTAATATGAAGTCAGGGAATTTAAACATTAAAAATAAAGACTGAGGCAAAATTATGTAGTCTTTGAGACACAGCAAGAATATTTTAAAAACGCATTTTCCATATGACTTGGCAATGGCTGAGAAGAATGGAAGCTTTTCATCTATTTTCTTTTTTCAAGACAAATAATCTGGTGGTAACTTTCAACTGATTCACCCATGTCAACTAAACTTTCATTGGGTTTGATAAGTTTATATTGTCAGCCTGTGCTCAAAATGTTCAAATCTTCTTTCACCAAAGACAGTTTTGAAGATCAAGATATTGTCTCCTTGTCTGTCCAGTGCCAAATTTATGGTTCAGAATCCAGCTAGAGAGATGCTGTGTTTATCATTGTAGCAGTCATTTACAGAAGTAGCGACAAAGAATACATAGAACTGAATGCAGTCTTTGAAAAACTAGAACTTGGTTGTTAGAAGAACATCTGATGCATTCATAGTTAATCACTTGGGCCACCAGACCAAATGTCTTTCTAGTCCCCAGGCAAAAGGCACAGTGGATTGGGAAAAAATATGAAAAGCAAAAATCAACGACTAAGAAAATTCTTTGGACTGTGAAACCATGCTGAGGAGAGTGAATATTGGAGGCATGACATAGGAGCCTACTCTTGTTACTAATTGTCTTTTTAGAACTTTACTACAAAAATATTTTCTGTCAAAATAAATATGATATTCACCTTACTAACTGTAGGAACCAATAAAGCTGTGAAAGTAGGACACTGAAGTAAGGCCAGAATCAAAAGATGTTGTTGTTGGATTGATTTTTTTTTTTTTTAAATTTTCTTAGATATTTCTGCGTATTGATGTAAATTAAAAGTTTCAGCATTCCCTTTAATTTAAGATGCATCAAAGTGCTGGAATTCATATATGTCCTTTGAGACCAGAATTTACTTTTTCTCCATATTTCTAGGCTTTCCTTCAGTGAAATGAGTTCTGATTTAAAAGAAAACCAGTATTGTATTCTCTTCTGAAAATTGTTTGGGTTTATAATTCTTTTGATTTTATCATCAGTGGCATAACTGGCTATATTGTGTTTTGCCATCTTTTAAAATTAGAACCAAACAAAAGTATTTAATTAATATCATTCTTTTTTTCAAATTTAAAACTGTGCAAAAAGGCTTGAAAATCTGTCTGATTACCAAATATTCCACAACAAAAGAAAAAAAAAGATCAGACAAAATATATATTTTTAAAATTTTTATTATTTTTATAATAAAGCTTGATATTTGATGTCTTGATTCATAGCTTTTTTAATTTATAAACTTGGTAATGTTTCACTGAATCAGCCCATTCCATCCCAGATCAAGGTGCTCCAAGCCTCCTAATGTGCTACGGCAAATATACAATTTAGTTCCTTAGAAATTCTAAAAATTTAACATAGTTATTTGTTTTTACTTCATTAAAAATGCTTCTATTATTTTCAAGTTTAACTGAATTAGAAAACAAAAAAGTAAACATATTCTGAAGTGCAGAAAATGGGCTTGCATTCAATGCTGTATTACACCATATAGTATAATAAACAAACTTAGAGTAAAGCCTCAAATCAAACCTCTATTGAGAGGCCCCTCAACACACAGGTTAATTAAAATCTATGTTTAAATCTTATCATTTGGGACACATCTGTTTAGCTTAACTTATGCCAAATTACAGGCTATAAAATTTCTTTGCAAAGACATCTTTTTAAATGCAAAGAAGCTTTCACAAATGCTGTCCATTCACTAATGTTTTAACAGAAGAACAAAGTGATGCACTGGGTTAATTACATCCTCTTTTCTGCTTTTATTCTTCTTATCCTTTCTGTTTTTAAAATTTTCAGACTCTGTCCCTAAGTGAGGCTTATGCAATCACCCTGATTTTTCTAATATGTGGCACTGCTGTAAACACAGCTCTAAATGTAATTTGTTTGATTTTCTAGCTCTTTTATCATAGCAATACCCTGTTATTCCCTACTCAGCTGGTCTAGTGTAATTTCTGAGATGATTTTCTTGCAGCATCACTTAACCATTTCTGATTGTTTTATGTAGAACACAAACATTTTATGTCCCCTGTCTGCATGTCAGATTGTCAGTCACACCTGTTTGTGTTGTTTTGTTTTGTTTGCCGGCTTTTAATGTTTTTGGCTGTTTTTAAGGAAGTAGTAAAATAAGAGATATCACAATCAGCCAGATGCTTGAAAATGTGTGAAAAAATGGTGGCGAGGTAGATTACAAAGACTGTAAATGCCCATTCTCAGGGAAAGCTAGATAAAACTCAACCAGTTGGTCAGTCCACAGACCTGCACTGGCTTATCACTACGTCACTTTATCACTACTTTCTCTCAGTCACTGATGGCAGCTTTTGGCTATTAACCAGCTGGACTCATATTTAATTGGTGGTAAATAACATGGAAAGACCTAGAAGAGCTGTTTAAGCACAACAGAAATATTACACTAGAGGTGACACTGAAATAAATGTAGGGACAAAGTGGAAGTGGACATGGAAAAAGAGGGGAGAAAAGAGTGGAGAAGAATATGGGACATAGTAAATAAATTCATACCACATCAGTTTCATCATTTGTTCATGCAAGGATTTTATTGTGAAGGAAGAACCCTGTCTGGGAACTTGTGCTTTTCAGCAAGTCACGATACGTTTTGGGGAAAAATTCTGTTATAGGTTCACTTAAAGATTCTACAGAATTAGATTTAATTAAAAGAAGTGACAAAACAAATGGGAAAGGGAATAAATAGGAGTAAGAAGAAAAACAGATACAGACTTGTAGTACTTCTCTATACTTGGAGTACTACGTGTTCTACTTATAAACTGTGTAAACAGTAAGCGTAGGGGAAATTATGAATGCATCAAAAAGAAAAAAATTGTTAATAAACAGACCTTTTCTTTAGGAAAAACAAAACAGTTAAAGTAGCTAACATTTAGACTCAGAAACATGGTTGAGGAATACTTAAGACCAAGCAAAGCTTAAGAAAATAAACCATAAAAAAATTTTGCCAGGTAAACTGACAAAGTTATCTAATGTTGTTTATAGCTTTATTTGGATGGATGGGAAAGGCACAGAAGTGTGACTGAAACACATTCTTCCACTAGCTAAAAACAAAATTCTGCCAGCTTAAATGAACTACTTTTGTGTCATATCTGGGATGGAAAAACAAGTGACATTCAAGAATAAAAGAAAAAAGACATACGTAGGACATCCAGCTGAGCAATGATCAGAAGGAAAGAAGAGTATTCAGGAGTTTGCTTTTGCTATACCAAAAACCTGTTTTGAAAACAACTTCAAATTGTTTCATTTGATCATTTGAGGAATGTAAGCAACACCAGTAGGTTTTTCAATCAATTTATATTGGCTTTTTTTTCTTTAGCTTTTTTTTTCAAAATTAAATATACAGATATTTACAGCTGAAGTACAGATATGCCTTCAGTTATATTAGCTCTAACAAAATTATAGAGGTTTATTCATTTCAGCACTATCTATGCAGTGATGTTTTATTTAACAGCCAAAAACTGAAAATGCGTAGCAATAATGAAATCATAATGTTTCCTTTTGAGACTGGGTTTTCCTCCTTTAAGAGAGGAAGTTTTTCTATTTTTCCAAAGGTAAGTTGATTTAACCATCTGATAACCTTTAATTAAATTAAAACAAAACCTATCATCCTATTACAAATTTTAAAATGCATCAAGTAGACACATTATTCTGTAAGACAGACAAGATATAATCAGATGTTCACAAAACAAGAAAGAGGTAATGGAAAGATTGTCTTTCAAAAAACAAGAAAAAAAGAAATCAGGACATTTCGGGAAGCCTAATAAGGATTCTATTTAAGTAATAAAAATATGGAAGGTACCCTATACAATAGACTAAAACATCTCTTTTGAATATGATGTTCCTTTAATATCTGTCTAGTAATGCATTTAACTTTAAACCAGATTTCTGATCCTTATCTCTTTAGATGAGCAAGCAATCGGCAGCTAATATACAACCACATAAATGTATGCTTCTTAGGGAAGTATTGAGTGGTCTGGAATATATAACCACTTCAGATTAAACAACAATTCCCTACATTTTTAACTTAGAGAGCAATATCTCAATATGAGACTTAATTAATCAATTACTTTAAATGTTGGTAAGATTAATGATTCAGAATCTGTTCAGACAAGAAAAATAAGCCAGAGGAAGAGAATAAGACTTTAGGAAGGTCTTATAAGAAGTGTAATCTCATTAGAGAAGCCAGCCATCACACCGAGAAGGATAGTGTCTTCTAAAGTGGAATTGACAGCTTGTAAAGACTTCTCAGAAACAGATTTTCCCTAAGTTAAGGTTGCAGAATCACTGCAGAAACTATTACTTACTTTGTCATGGGTTCCCAGAGTACATTGCCTTTCAAAAGGATTTGTTTAGACTAAATCATAAACCTTAAATTGTAATGCTGTAGTAGTAGAAAACAAAACCCAACTTTTTTAAACCACTTTTGTGTTTTTAAACACTTTAAACAACTTTGTAGGTACTCCTACAGCTAAGATAATGCTTTCTAATCTTTAGTAGATTCTTTCTTACAATTGTGCTGGTACTAGACTCCAAACTAGGGTACAGAGCATGTACAGGGACTTTATTGCAGCATTTTTAACATGCACACTATGTGTCCTAGACTGTAGCTCAGCATTACAGTATTTTCATTGCTAGAAATAGGCCACAGGCTTTGTAGTGAGTTTATGAGGCCTCAGGACTATGGTTTGCCAAACTTACTTTGTACGACATTTTCTTGATCTGCCTGGAACTTTGCTTTGACCTAGTTT
The DNA here is from genome assembly GCF_000691975.1 of Corvus brachyrhynchos. Lineage (NCBI taxonomy): Eukaryota > Metazoa > Chordata > Aves > Passeriformes > Corvidae > Corvus > Corvus brachyrhynchos. The sequence continues at coordinate 1,839,006 of NW_008237222.1, read as the reverse complement.
AGCTGTAACAGTATTTTTCTCTCATAACTGGATAACCATATTTAATTGGTTTTAACATGTCTTGTCTTCTTGTGATATAACCATTTTAATATATGGTTGTAAAAAGTAGTTGTTCTATATAAAATGAGATCTTTCTGACTCTAATATAATGACAACATGTAGAGAGTTACAGGGCTAGTGTGTTGGCAGAGTGCTTGAGAAGAGAAAGCAATGGAAGCAGTATAGAGGAATAGTGGTGTGGGATAAGAGCTGAGTCACAGCCTGCCATCAGAGATCCCATGTCTATTAACAACTCATCAACAGCTAGTTAAAGACATGCAGACCTGAACAAAATTGGGGTTTGGGAGTATGACAAGTGCATCACATGTAGTAAATTTGAATGTACTGTGGACTTGCACAGCAATGAAGAAGAAACAGTGTGTAAAAGACCATTTAAAAAAGAAATAATTACCCCAGCAGATCCTAAAGTGAAGAAGGAAACAAAAATTTCATCATAATCTTCCCTGTGAAATCATTTGGGTGCTAGTGATTTACCACATGGTACCGTAACAGCTGGAAGGATACCAAAGGACAGTGAAAGGTACAACAAAACCTTTAGCAGTTAGGAAATGTGTGATACACTTCTAACTGTATTGCTATTGAGGATTGTTCTGCTTTTTTAAAAATATGGTTTGGTTTGGGTTTTTTTTAAATAATGGTGGTATCCTTTCTTTATGCTTCTTATTTTCTTAATTTTCTGTTATAGTCAGATGTTGTCTAGCTCTCTGATTAAACTTTTCAGAAATACTAATAATGAACTCCAGGCTTTACATACAATCATTGTTTCCTTTTTTACCTATAATGTTTTTAAGCAGAAGTGTGGATATCATGATGATATAATTCTATTGTATTTTGTATATTGTTATTGAATTCCTGTGGAGTCCATATATTAGGGAAAACTCTCAAAATAGTAAAGCAGTTTCTTATCTTATACTGAAATGCCTCTAGGTAAATCTACTGCTTTTCAGCACAGCTGCATATTGTGAAATAAAAATGCCTAGCTTTTACCCCGTGCTTATCTCCAGGTTTGTAAAGGATGTATAATTTTTCCCATTATAGGCAAGAATCAACAGGTATGCGGACTCAGGATCATTAGCATTTTGGTGTCAGAATTTGTATTTTCTATGCACTAGATGACACTGAAGGTTAGAAATTTATATGTGGATCTACAGAAGAAATCATAACTGACATAGATGGCCTCCTACATAAATTATTCTAATCTGACAGTGGTTTTATAAGGTTTTTTGGTTAAAAATATATACTTCAGGATACATTCCAAAACTTGAAACAGTTAGAATAATTCACTATGAAGAAGACTGTAACAGGATCCACAGATTATTCCAGTCCTTTTAAATTCCCATACAATTTACATTTTGTTAATCTTTTTTATAAAGAGACACATCCAAATACTCTTTAAGGATGTGGATACCCTATTAAAAATATTAATATAAATTCTTATATAATATGCAAAACTAGAACCTTTAGCATTAACTTTGAATTTGCCATAAGTTACAAAAGCTTTCAGTTTTGTCAGTTTAATTTATGGTTCTAATATTTTTTCAAGAATGTAGCGCATGTAGCTGGTGAAAGGAAACTGGAAAATACGGAGCTAATGCTCACAGAGCAGATCCCAGCCCCCTCTGTGCCATTCATGATCAACAGGCTCATAAAGACGCTAGAGGTCATTCAGCAGGGATCTATTTGCTGGTGCACGTGTGCTGGATTGAATGTTGCAGAAACACATGGCAGGTGATGCTGAGGACAGGTGTCAGGCACGATGACTGTCCAGCACACTGCTGTCATCCTCCCCTTTGCAGCACCTGCTGAGGGCTCTGTGTCAGCTGTGCAGGTGACACTGCGTGGCAAACTGCTTGTGGGTCACCATCAGAGAACTGAAAGGATCTGTCCTAGTTTGTCTCTTCCCTCTTGCCCGGCTGCCCTGAGAAAAACCTGCACATGTCAAAATATGGCTTATTCTTCAAGTGATTGGCTCCAGCCAGGGTAGTCAAGTAGGAAAAACAAAAGGAAAAAACGTGGAAGCAAATCCAACAGAGCATTACCAAAGAACTGTCAGGGCTGGAAGCAGTTAAAACACCAGAGTATTTAGCATGGCTATTAGATCTTTCTGAAGGATAGCTTCTGAAACACAATTTTTGAATAATTATGAGAAATATCCTGATCATAAAGTTTTGAAGGTCATAGTGTTCATTAGAAAATACAACTGTATTTTACAGCAAGAGGAAATTCTAACCTGAGGAAGTTCAAAACTCTTCATTAAGCTAATGCTGTTAGTGTTTTACTCAACTTTGTTATTTGCTATAGTTATTTCCCTTATCCTTCATCAGCTATCTAAATCTAAATTGAAATAAGTACATGTCATCTTTTAGAATTAATGCAGAGAAAGCATTCATCTGACAGTGAATTTCTTTACTACTTCAAATTAACATCAGTCTTTCAAACACTGATAAATTTTTTCTCCTGATCAAACTGTTTGCTGGATTATTGGGGCTTTCATATTTCTCTAAACAATTTATCTTCTATAGCAAGGTGGAAGAATGTCTACTGTGATATTTTGTTTTAACTGACAAGCATGCAGCTTTCCAAATTTGCTGCAACTTAGCAGCAAATTAGTTCCTTTGGGTCAGAAAATGGAAAAAGTAAATTCAAAATTAAAAGAAATAAATAGTTGGAAAATGCATGAAACAAAGAATTTTTCTCAACCCAGGCAAAAATTTAATAATGGTGTACTAATTTAGTCACTTAAAATAAGCAGCAACCCTAATTGAATCCCACAAATTGAGAAAAAATAGAAGAAATTTTTGCATCTTTATATTTACCACAATATACCCTAGGTCTGAACCCTAGGTCTCTTATATTTTGGCCCATATTTATTTAAAAGACATTTTTTATTGGCAGAATTTCTATCTTTCAAATCCATCTCTCTGTCTCCACCCCTGCTCCAAATACTAAAACAGCTTTGAAGTTCACAGTAGCCTGTTCCTGGAACTTCGTAAACTAGAAGGAGCTTCAATACATGTATCAGTTCATTTGCTATTGCTCCAAAATGAAACACTGAAAGAAAACACAGCAAATTTCTAAGTTTTCTTGTAATAGCACACTGGCTGTGTGGCTCATCTCAGATAATGACTTGAGGAGGATGAATGGCAATGAACACTGTCCATTTGGGCTGCTGCACACAAATGTTTTGGTCATGTATAACATGAGCTCATTTTGAGGCATTTCACAAAAATCCTGTATAAAAAAATCAGGTTCTTCATGAAGCAGAAGGTGAAGAGTGAGTTAAAAGACAGTTCCTATTGATGCCAGAAGATTGAGGATTCGAGTCCCTTCGTGGTCGCCAGCAACTGATGCCTTTTCCTGGTCTTAAAATCAAGAGACATACACGGTTAGAAGGGGAAAAGGGATTTTACCTTGGTATTTATTTTTAAGGATCCTTAGGTGTACACATCCAGGTCATATGCATCGAGATGCACCCCGCCGAGTCTATCTCTGTCCCCTCTGTCTCTGTGTCTCCCTGTGTCTGTGTCTCTGTGTCTCTCTCCTTCTCCCCAACATTGGGTATAACATTATAGGTTTTACTAATTAGCATATCTATCAAAGATTCCCCAATGAGAGGCTCAAGTGAGCCACCCCCCCTCCCCAAGGAGCCTTCCCCTGGATGGTTCTATCTTGGTTTACAGAATGTGTTCTGGAGAGGACCTTGGGGTCTGGGGCACACTGATCCCTAATTACGAAGCTTCTAAAATGTTTAGTCTCTTAGCTTGACAAACAAGTCCAAGAATGTAGGCAAAAAGCACTAGGAATACAGAAGTTGTAAAAGGTATAACAGGGGTATAAAAGAAAAGGCAAAAATCTTCATGGCATCACTATGACAAGGAAAAACTGTCAAGTACAGGGAAAGAAATGTAGACCACAGAGAAAAAAATTACACAGAATGTCAACTGTAATGCTAATGATGTAGAAATATCTGAATTGTCCCCTTCTTGTTCATACTGGGTTTCAGCATTATACTGCCTTTTCCCTCATTGTCCTCTGTCTACACTTTATTTAGTGACCACACAGAACAGTCCTGCTGTAAACTGATTCCTCAAATGTGCTTTGTGCATTCCAAAGTGTATTCCAAAAGGCACACACTATCTACTTCCAGGAGCTGTGATAATCTCTGTAATTTTCAGATTTTAGTGCATAGGCTGTCAAAGCACATACATTATTGAGAACATACCCATTACCAATACTGACATTACAGTTCTTCAAAAAACATTCATGCTATTCTATATCTTTACTGTCTTGTACAAGCTCAGGTGGAACTGAATTGATGCATAAAACCAGAGCAAAAGATCCGTGATGGACTCAACGTAGATCAATCCATATTTATACTACAGATATGCATACTATATTTGTATATTTGAGTATTTTAATATACATAAACATAAACCATATAAATACAGTATGATTGTGCATATTATTATGTGTGTGTGTGTCTTATATATGTGTAAAATGGTGATAAACCAATAGTGCAGTGGACAGATACAGAGTAAATTACTACTAGAGCAGACCAAAAATGCAGGCAATGAGAAAAGAGCTTTGTTTTTCTTGTTTTAATCTTAAATGTAAACACTTAGATAACCATATGAGGCATCAAGCAGCAATCTGTCCTCTAAACCAGTCATTCTAGAGAAGGTTGATGTGACATAGAAGAAATGAGGCAAAAGCAATGGAAATTGTGAGATTGGTGTGTTTGGATTTTTCATAGACTGGATATAAGCTGAATTGATATCACAGTAGAAGATAATTACTTTATGACAAATGTTTCACTGAATTGGCAGTATTTCTGTAGCTTAGCTTTACTGGGTAATCATCACAGCTTGAAGGTATAAGTGTTTTGTAGAAACCTTTTCCTTATGTTGTGACAAATAAGCAATAGTACAAACTGCTTAGTTTTAGTTTTTAAGAAAATTAATTTGACAAGAAATAAGGGAGAAAAGGAATAGACATCTAAACTAGTATCTGATCTGATGGCTAACATAATGATCACATCTGCTGTGGATTGGAATTTTGCCTGCAAGGACCTTACTAATATTTGCCTTGATTAAAGGAGAGTCGTCGAAAGTGTGACCTTTCAAACCCACCTTGTTGTGCCTCTTGAACATTGTCGTGTAGCTGGCACTCCAGAACTTACACAAAAGAGCAATTAAAGACTGGCAAAACAAAGTAAAACCCAGATCCTTCCTGGCTTTTATGGGCATGGGTTTTGCCTTTTGACACAAGCCCTCCAAGAGCATGAACCTCAGTGAAGATACCTTAGTAGGGTCCTGGACAAACCAAAGGTCCTATATAATGATGCAGAACACCTGTAATTTGCTACATCCCTCATGGTATGATTCAGCTCTACTTCTGCCAGCTTCCATAGTCATCAATGCCATGACTGCAGGTATTTTCCTTCTGTTCTGGACAGCTTGTTTCTTGAAGGAGATCTCTGTGAAGTAGCTGTCTTTCCTCCTTGATCACTACAAAAAGGAATCTGATACCTAAGGAAGAAGAAACCTTTGTTTCCTTCTCTTTGTGCAGGTACTACTAATAATCTGTAAAACTGAACCTATGAACCCAAAGTTCCTATAACCATAAACCTGAGTTTACTCAATGTTTCCAGCTCAAATTCCCAGCATGATTATTGTAACTAAAAGTTGAAAAATAATTCAACTGAAAATTGATATCAAAATTCTTTAAGATAATTTTTGTTAACTCAGTATTCTTAAATTTTTTTCTGTTAGAAAGAATGCAGTCTTACCACTGCTGTAATTACAGCAGAAAATAGTTAATATTTGCTCTACTTCAAATTTGCTCCATTTTTGTAAAGTTAAATTACAAAAAGGAAAACCAAAACAAAATCAGAAAGCTCTACACATACACTTGCTACTTGTTTCTCATGAAAGCAAGTACTGCACATAAAGTAGACTATTCCTCAAAATCTTCATAGTTGATAAAATAAATCTGTGCGTGAAAAAGCTTCCAATAAACATCATGAAAAAAAAAAGAAAACACTGGCTTCAAAACTAATCTGCAATGAAGATGTAAGTAAAAAGCCATCTAAACTCCTTTCTTGTGAACTGGAAATAGAATATATGCTCACTAGGGATGGGAAATATGAAAAGCTTCAATACTTTTATGAACTTTTTTTTTTTAATTGCATAAAGTACTTAACTGCATACTATTATAATAACTATTACGATATGGCATATCTCCCCTTACATTTCCACTTATTTTTCTAAGTAATATATCTTTGACAACTCATTATGTGCTTTTTGTCAGGTGTAGTGTTTTCTTGAAAATTAAATAATTTTTGTGCCTTGCTTCTGCAGTCCTCACTTGCAAACACATGCCAGTGCCCTGCTTTCCTTTTTTTCCTTTCTTCTTTCCTTTCTCTTTCCTTTTTTTTTACTACAGCTAAATCTTTGAGCTAACACTATGCACTTTCTGTAACTACTCATTTAAAGAGATTACAGATATTTATGAAGAGTTAAATATTTTGGAATATTGCACATGTGTTAGAAGTGGATTTCATCTGAAGAGTCTGAAAACTGTAAAGGAATTTTAAAATTATATCACAAATATATGTGTATAGCATATGCGTATGTATTTTATCATGTCCATAAAATGTCATTAAAAAGGAATATCTCTATGTTCTGTCCATCATTATTGCTGCATTTCATCTTCACAGAACAAAATCTGCTTTCCGTCATCACAAGCTGGTATTTTTGAAGTAGGAAAATTATATTATTCCATGTTTGGACACATTGTTCCAGTAATCATCAGAAAGAATTTGATTTATCTATGTGGTCACCTGTTCAAAGTTTATAGGAGTGGAACTATTGATTTCACTCAAGAAATACACCATTTTTTCACAGAATCTTTCTGGCAACTGTGCTTTACCAGAATTGTTTTGTCCCGCTTAGTGCTAGCAATTTAGCACGGAGGCTTCTTGCCCAGAGGGTGTTAAAGCTGTAAACACCCATGGATATCTGAGTTGGACTTTTGCATAATAATTTATATACTGTCTTAATTCTTCAGGGCATTCTATACTTAGTAAAACAGGATAGTGTTATCAACATGACTTTTGTTCTTCAGCCAAATCCTTTCTATGTGGAGAAGGTAAATAATAGACACACTGAACAAAGTCAAGTCTCTCATTCGGTATAAGATGCCCCCACCAAAGTGTAACTATTCTATAAACTCTTAATATTCATACATGCATTTTTTTTTCAGTCACAACTTAGCCATAATATGGAGTTATAAGCAAAAAAGCATGTGTTTATGTGAAAAAGAAGGTTCTTGCTATGCTCAGTGTCCCATTTGTGTTTTAAATGTCCTTATTTTCCATGGCTTTATACTGACCAGTGTTGCTCAGTACATACTTATCTCCCCCATCATTTTCTGTACAGTCTATTTCACAGCTTTCCCAGCTTTTCATAAGAGAGATGTAGGCCTACTGCCTTACTCAGTTGATGTACTTTATTTGGAGATACATAGTGTGACGTTACACCATGTGTCATATTGCATGCGTTTACTAATTGTTCTGTTATATATTATTGTGATTTATAGCTGAAATCAGTGGGGTCAGGATTTCACCATTAAAAATGTATTAATTTGTTTTAGAAATGAAAATTATTGCTAAAAATTCACCAAGTCTCTCTCTCTCTGTGTAATGGAAGTATTTTAGTGAATTTTAGTTTCTGCCTTTGTTGACAGTGGCATTTCAAGCAGAATTTTAATTGAAATATTTGTTTCATACTTAATGGTGGAATGCAGTTTCTCCATGTGGTTCCATAACTCCACTTCAATGGAAGAACTCTTTTTAAAGTGAAATATTAAAAATTTTTGACTGAACAATAATGACAAATACTCCTCCATGTGCTTTCTTCGGGAGATCCTTGTAGCTAAATCCTCTGTACACCAGAAATTTATACACAATTGCACATGTGTAAGAACAACTCCAGATAATTGAGCTTAAAAGTATTAAAAATAAAGTTTTATCTTTACTACAATAAATAACTTTGGGTTATTAAAAGATTACCTGATGAAGTCAGTCATTGTCGACTCTTTGTGACAGAAAATATTGTCAATTGAAAATTATCATGCCTTCATTGTCAGAAAGACATAACTGATTGCAAGTATTTGTCATTTTCATTATCTATATTGTCCACCTTCCTATGGTAAAGCAAGTAGGTTTAGTTACCAGAGTCTCAGGTTCAGTAGAAACATCAAATGAGGGGAAGCATATTACAGGGGGAAAAGGGCAGGACTAGGTTGACTAGGACCAGCCCCCAGTAATTTTACATTATTTTCGGGGGTTAAGAAAGAGAGTAAGATAATTTGTTGAGGAACTGTGAAACTCAGCAATATTAAATTTCTAAGCTTTGAAATAACATAGCTAGCAATATTCAATATCTCACTTTCTGGTAAAGCAAAAAATTAGTTCTTGTATATGGAAGTAGAAGAGGGTTAATTTCCATTTCTAAGTAGCCAAAGCATCTCTTTATATATAGAGTATATATTACCATATATGTTATGTATAAGATTTGCTTTATACAAAAATTTATTAAGGCTTATGTATGAATGTTGTGCATTCTGAAAATTCAAGAACAATTTTGAAGGGAGAATTGGAAAAAAAATCATATTTCATGTCAAGCAAACAGATTAAATAGATAATAATAGTTAAAAGACGGATTCATTATTGTCATGGATGAATGTCAAATGCATTTATCAAATGGCTATGCATATAATGAGTCACAGCTTCCACATATATATATTTGTTATAGACATGTGTAGCTCCTTAAGTGTACCTATTAATTGCAAACACTGGAGTACAGTCTGTTCTCATTTTACATTGCTTTTCTATATGCATATCAGAAAGAGATAACCTTTTAAAGATAAGATTATATCTGAGAAACTGAGGTAACAAATTATTTAACTCTTCGAGAGACAGATGATACTTGTCTTTTAGAAACTGAAGAGAGGATTGAACAGACAGTAGAAATCTGAAAATATCTCCATGAATGAAAGTACAAAAGATTGATAATTTTTGTCCCTTTCAGATACCCACATCCTTATTTTAATTAACTTGCTCATATAAATACAGCAAGATTGTTGTATTTTTTTAAATAACTCTTTACTGAATATGTCAACAAGATAATATATAGTGTATAGTGAGGTTTTGAAGTTAACAATGCGTGCAACATGGCAGATTGCAGAAAACAGATAACGCAGACTTCAAACCATCTATTTTTCCATGTTAAAGATAGAAAGTATACCAAACACAGAACAGAATCAAGTGTGCATATCTCAGTTAAAATCAATTTTATGAAAGATCATCTTCAGATATTTGGGACCAACTCATGATAACAATTTTTTTAGTAGCTTATCTGTTTCTGAAAGGATCAGAATTCAGCTCTCATGAGGCACATTTCCACAGAGCCCCAGTGTAATAAAAGGCTGCCAAATCTCTTCTGTGCTAGTTTTCCATATGGACTACTAGCCAGTGTCCTTTTAAAGAGCAAAATATTCTCTACTGTACAAAAGTTTAATGCCAAATGCTTCAATATTGCCTGTAGTATCATCTGGAATACAAAGTGCCCTGTTCAATAGAGTTCAGGGAAGGAGTGATCATCAGCTTCCTAGGATTATCTCTGTGTTTAGAAGAGAGCATCAGGCAGGATTTGATGAGGTTCAGAGCCAGTAACTTTTGGTTTTGGCACTCACTTCTGTTTTGTTTTTCCACTGAGCTGTAAAGATAAGTCATGTGTAAAACCATTATTCTCATGTTCTAAAGAAAAACTTTAATCTCCATGTTAAATTTAAGGTGAGGAAGTACTATAAATGTAGAATTCAATGGGAATTAACCACTTTACTGTCAAAAGCTGAGACTGAACTTTCACTTCAATGTCATTAGTAAAGTGCCTTATGTAGACCCTTAAAACAATAATATCAATATGCATAAAGTTTTTTTGTTTGCAAAATTGAAATCAATAAATTTTTCAGACTCAGAAAATTTCTCTCATGAAAAAAGAAAATGATTGAGAGAAAAAAATATACTTTAGTAGCAAATAGCATATGTCATTTCATTTGTCTGTTTTACATGACATTCACTGACATTCACTGTAGTCCTTTATTGGCTTACAGGGAAAACTGCTAATATCTTTTCAGTTCAAAGTAGATTATTCCCTAAATATTCTTATAAAGAAATTCAGTAATAATGTTCCAATAAGAACCTGTTAACACAAAGTCCATGCATTAATCAGGTGTTTGTTTCTGCCAGCAAGCCACATGCAAGGAACACTTGTTAAAGTGACAGAATCCATGAAAGTAAGGACCTGTTTGTAAATAAATACATCTTCAGAAGGAAAGCAAGCACTGGGAACAGCAGTGTCGTGATAGTTCTTTAATGCAATTTCGCTTAAACTCTTGTTTTATTCTATTCACCAATCTTTCTGCACATCTATGGTAACTATTAGCTGTATACAATGGAAGATGGGTGAGATTTTGTCTGAAAACAAATAATTTCTCCCTAGATCCAATGAACTTGATCAAATCAGGACTTAAAAGCGAACATTTTGGGTGAGTTGTATATACACATATTTGGCATTTCTGCTCTATAGCCTTTACTTATTTTATGTGGTCAGATATTTGTCCTATGTGAAGATCACCCAGTTTTTACAAAGCCCAAGGAAAAAGCTACTAATCTTAAACTTTACACTGTCAAAAGATCATTGTCCATTTTTAACACCGACTTTTTCTTAATACTTTACCTAGTGAAATTTGCTCATTATGTATTTATCTAGGTGGGACCTGAAATGAAATCTCAGATGTTTGTGTGACTGACACTTTGAGAAGTCCCAAATTCTGTTGTAGGTTGAAATACATTAACTGTTTTGGAGCTAAGGAACAATTAGAATTTGGAGAAACATTCTTCAAATGAAACATATTCAGTTGACTACACCTCTGAATTTTTTAGGTAATATTCCCAGCTCTATCCACAAATTTTTGTATGAGGGACTTGCTGTGTTTTTTTTCAGAAGAGTCTTTATAGTAAAGAAACTTTTGACAGTATCCCATAAAAATAGATATATTTTTCTTCATGAATAAAATGAACAGTTTGTGAATGCCTTCTGTTTTGACCCTATTAGATAAGCAATCAGATTTGTTGTCATCAGGTTGGGCTTGTGGATCACTCACCTGTAGTACAGGCCAAACTCCCTGAATAAGTCAATTGCTACAAATAAGGTGCCTGTGGTATACTGAGGTCTAGAACAGAAGATTCCTCCTGCATCAGTCATTGAAGTAAAAAATACTAGTAAGCATGTAGTTTCAAAGGAGGCCTTTTGAAATTAAATGTACAACCAGCTATTTCATTGAAATTAAATACTATGTCCACACCCAATGGGAATCTCTGGCTCTGCTTAACTTCAAGAAAACTCCAGCATGCAATAGAAGCATGCAGAAGCACAACTATTTGCTGATTGTCTTTTGAGCTGTGACACCTACAATAGGTTAAGCAAAACAAAACAAACAAAAAAAAGCAACAAAACCCCATCAAAACTAAAAGCCAAAGCCCAAAAGTATTGATCTCGTCATCATCTTCAGTAAATAGATCACAGAAAAAAAACCTCACTTTGGCATAGACATTTCTACCTAGAATTATGCCATTTGAAATCATATGATAAACTTTTAATCAGCAAAATTTTAGTGACTTAACTATTCTAGTAGTCAAACAGGTTGCTTAGAATACCTGCTATAGCTGAAGAAAATAGCACATATGTAGGATATAGAGCGGAATTTAAAAACGTGATTTTAAAAGATGTTGGTGGGAAGATGTGGTTCCTTATAAAATGGTTGTACTTTGCCATCAATCATAACTGGGTTCATTTTGTCATTGCAGAAAATGAGTGTTATCATGTGATCTGAATTGAAGGAATACATGCTTATAGACTGCTGACTTTCAAGAATGGGCTGAGTGAAATGAGCAAAAGAAAGGACTAAAACACTCTCTTGCAGCATAAGGAGCTTCATAAAGTGAAAAGTCTAAGCATTCCACCATGAAAGTGCTTCGGCCTTTACTTCACATGCGGCAACTTCCTGTCTATCCCTAAGTGGTCACTGTAAAATGTTCTCCCTTCAGTTCCCTACTACCTCAGGGAAGTTTCGTCTCTATTTTTTTTTCTGTTGGTTTTTTTTTTTTCCAATGTGATGTGAACTTTAGTTTGTCCCCAAGCTCAGGAGAAAATTAGCTACATTAAAAAGCAAACTGAAAAAAACCCAAAGAATTAGACTCCACCACTGAGCTGGCAAGAATGCCACCATTCTTGACAGTCATTGAGTTCAGGCTGGCTGAACCATTACGTAATTTTGAGAGCTGCATTATGGTTTTAATGCAAGCATGATGTTTTGTGTCGTGCATGTAAAGCTCAAGGACTGAGAAGGTATTGCAGCTAAAGATTCTGAGGGTATAAAAAAGCAAATTCTAAACCCACCTACTGCTTGTGAAGCAGAAATCATTATGGAAAACTTGAAAATGCTTTAGGTAAAAGAAGGGTAATTCAGGGGGACACAATGTACTTGTGTTCTCAAAATTTCTCAGCCAATCAAATGCTTAACTAATGTTAGTCTCTGTATGCTTTAATTGGGGAGGAAAAAAAGCAAAACAAACAAACAAAACCCACCAGAATCTGTACATGATGTTCACCACTGAAAATATTTCAGTTCATAATAGCCCTGGAGATCTTTCCAGGACTAAATAGATTTTTATAATATGTTTCTTGTTTGTTTTCTCTTTTTTTCTTTTTTTTCCCTATTTCTCCATGCTGAACATAACTCAGACCCTTAAGTCAAACAAAGCTTGAACCATACAAACTAATAGTAAAACCTTTCCATTGTCATTATATGTTGCACCATGTTTTCAGCAATACACACTTTTAGATTTGAAATTGTACTTGAATACTGCGGAGCTGGGAGCACTCAGAATTTCCCTCATTCTGGTTTTACCAGAACACGCTGTGTCAACAAATGCTTCTCTATTAAAAAGAGGTGCAACTTAATGACAGCTCTCTGTCACATTCTGTTACATAACGTTCACCTCCCACTGAGAAGATAGAATGGTCAGAGAATGCCCAAAGCTTCTTAATTATAAGGAAAAGCAGGAACAGTTTCTAAGATAAAGTATCTAGTATTGGGGGACATTTTCAGAGCAACTTTTGCAAATAGAAATCAAGGTCACTTTGAGTTTGACACTGAGCTCCTTCTATGTTTCCTGTTCCAAGTAGATTGAGAGAAAACTGATCAAACAAGAAAGTAGCGTTTTTGGCAGCACTCAGAACTCCAGCTTTCAGTTGGAGGTGAGAAATGCAGAACTGACAAATCGGAATGGATGTATTTCCAATTGTTTGAAGCTCAACAGCAGTTGCTGGGTTCAAGTCACAAGGGTTGTACCCATTTTATCTGAATTGCTTTTGTCTGTTCCTAGTGACCCTGTTTTAATATGCACTTATTTTCCTGTATTCCAGGACACGTAGAAACTTAACATCCCTCAGACAGCTTCGACAGCAAAGTGGTTAATGTTTGAAGAATGAGTCATTCTTTCCTTTGCCATGACATTGGGTTCTTATTGTACAACCCTGTACAGTACTCAGCAATATTTTTTAAAGATTTAAAAAGCAAAGAGTTACAAAACCATTTGCAATTAACTTGAAATAGAAAAGATAGCACTTTTTTTAAATCCCATTATATAGTACACCGTATAAATTACAGAGTATTCAAATGCATAAATGCATCTGTTTAACATTTATCAAATGTAATTTTTTTCATTGTTGTTGGGGGGCTTATTTTTTCTAGAGTTTTTTCTCCTTGTCCTGGAAACCCCCATCTTCCCTCACTATCACGTATGACAGTGCTCCAGGTCTGAGACATTGCTGTTGCAGTATCGCATGTTGTTGGGGATGTGGCAGTCTGTATAGTTAATGCCCCCGTTTGGGGTATAAATGGGCTGCAGTCTGAAATCTCCTTTAAGGAGCTGATCATTATTTAAGGAGACAATCTGGAAGCTGGTTTCCGTCATCTCCAGGATGGAGTTGTCCTTCTTGGTCCCTGCCTCACAGTAGTCATCTTTCCGACGGCCGCGGTTGTATTTCCACTTCTGGGAGGTGTAACGACCTTTTTTGTGCATATGCCAGCAAAAAATGCTGAGCAAGACCACAAGGACAAATATCACTGCACCCCCAATCAACCCTGCCAGCAGAAATGGGGAGCCTAGGTTCTGAGAAGTTGTCTGCTCATGGCTGGAAGGGATGTTGCTGCCATTCAAAAAGGAAGCCTTGGTTGTGGCTTCTGAACAGACAGTGTCTTCTCCAGTTTGGTAATTGTTATAAGTATCCAGTGGAACCAAACAAATCCGATAAGTGGATTTGGGCTCCAGATTTACCAAGCTTGATTGCTGCTTCTCGCCACTGATTATTCGTTCATGAACAATTCCTCCCACCAGACTATGGCCCATTTTAACCCATGTGAGTTTATATGCCATCACGCTAAAAAGTGACATCCAGTTGACTTGGATGCAAGTGTCATTGACAAAATGGATGGAGAGCTGAATCCATTCAGACAAAGGAGGTGTCACCCTTTCTCTGTCCTCTCTGACAGGCACAGTGGGGAGTGTGGCTATGATGGGAGTGAGAGGATTATATTTATTACTTGAGGGGGGAAATGATGAGCTGGGAACTAATGTAGTTGGCATGGTTGTAGCTGGGACGGGGGTGATGATTAGTGGCAGACCAGGGGTGGTGGTGGGGCATGACAACATATTCATGTTGAGCTCCCTGACTGCCATACCTCGGACCTGCTCTGGTCCCTGGCACATAAAACCCCGTACATTGATGGAAGCAGGAATAAATTTGAGCCATTCAGTGACCCACTTAATGCTGCAGTCACATAACCAAGGATTATTCCTTACAGTGAGTTGTCTCAGATTATGGAGATTATCAAATACTCCCTTTGCCAACATCCGAAGTTGATTGTTGGAAATATCAAGACGTTCCAGTTTGTGGAGGTTTGAAAAGGCTGTAAGTGGTATATGGGTTATCTGGTTGTCCTGCAAATAAAGTCTTAGCAGATGTGTACCTGGAAGATCGGGAGGAGGGTAAGTCAGTGAATTCCGAACTATTGAGAATTCCTTGAGCTTGGAGAGGTGGCTAAAGGTGCCTTCAGCTATGCCTTTATTAGTAAGGAGATTGCCATCCACGATCAGGCGCTCCAGACTTGTAAGATTCTGGAAGGCCAGGTCTGAAATGACAGCAATTCGGTTTTCATCTACTCGAAGTTCTTGTAAGTCCAGCGGAAGGCCTACTGGCACACTGCTTAAGTGATTCTTGGACAAGAACAGAAGCTTGAGGCTGATGGCTTCCTGGAACGCCCCATCCTCAACGCCAACAGTGGAGATGGAGTTGTCATCCAGGTGCAGTTCTTCCAGCTTCAAAAGCTGAGCAAGAGCAGCACGTGAAATGGTCTGAATGTTGTTTTCCTGCAGGTGGAGAACCCTGACATTCTTGGGCAGGTTCATGGGGAATTCATCCAATTGGTTGCCATACAGGTAGACTGTGTGCACAGACTGGACATTGTGCAACTCTGCAGGAAATCCAGCATTATTAATTTGGTTATTATGGAGGTAGAGGACGGTTACACCCTCTGGTATCCCAAGAGGCACTGAGGTCAAGCTTCGCTCATTACAGTAGACAAAGTTTCGGTCACAGCGGCACACTTTTGGGCAGGCCAAAATTTTGGAGACCTGTATGTAGAGCCCCAGGGAAAAGATAAGCCATGATTTCATGAGAAGAGCCCAATCTGTGGGCCACATTTTAGTCCACGAACCCATTTCTAATTTAAAGAAATAAAGTACCAAATTGTTTAACAACTGATTACAATAATAAAGCACAGGTAACAAAATCTCAGGTCATTAAATTGGCTTCTATTTATGTCCAGTGTTCAGGCCAGAGTTAAAGTCCTGGAGGCTAAGCATAAAACAATCCTTTTCTAATTGGCCTACCTCCTACTTTTGAAAAGGAAAACACAGTCTTATTAGCCTGGGTTACAAAGTTTGTTGCCTTCCTCCATGTGTGCTGAAAGAATCAGTAGCCATGTCTTTGCAGATGAATAACAGGTTACTTTACAGCTACCAAAAGTCTCTGTGCCTGGAGGGATATTTCACTGAAGTCTGTTGGTGTCTGTCAGCTTTCTGAAGTCAGCAAAGTCCTCATATCAGCTATCTGCCAGTTCTGGCCTGCCTGTAAAAGGAAAGAGAAAAGAAAATCTGAATAGCATGGAAAGTTTAATAGGGAAGAACAAGCCCATCAGAAGACTATTCTAAGGCTGATGGATTTCTGGGGGGAAAAGGGACAAAAAAGCATTAATATTAAATATTATCTTAATATTACTGCTAAATAATCTTGAAATGGATTTAATGCAAAGTCGTTGCAATGACTGAAGGACTTGCAGTGACTTCACTGAAGGTCAGATCTATCACTTTCATTTGCATACTATACCTTCTCTTTGTCCTCTCACAGTCTGTTTAAAATTCTAAAACTAAAAACAGCCCAAAACCTAAACTATTTAACTGAAATTTTTTGCTCAGGTAATTATTTTTCTTTTTCAGAGCCACTGACTTCAATGACTGCTATTCCCTGATGCCTGGCAGAGTAGAATCTGGGCTGTATTATTTAATCACACTCTATGTTTTTTTTCATTTCCTACCAGACTCTGGAATATTCTGCTTCTATTTCTGTAATACCATTTCATATATTGTCCGAATTAATGCACACTGCCAGATTATTGTACCTCACTTTAGTGAACTAGAGGCTTATGAGGAGAGTCTTTTATGATATGTATGGTAGTCCACAAATGTAAGATATCCTGCTGTAAGACATTTATTTGCTAAAACTGTCGTCTTGTTATTGGTTCTGATGTGAACTGTGCTGTCAATAGATTTCAGAACTTGCTTTACACTAAATGAAACAGGCTCACATCTGCTACATTATTGTTTTAGGAGATCAGCTCAAACAATGGCAGTTTTTCAGAACGTTTCCTTTGAAACCATAAAGGTTAGATACGTCTTTTAATTTTGCTGCACAGTTATCTGTGAATGGCTACATAAACAATTCAGTCTGTAAGCATGCTTTTTATGTTCCCAGCTACTATTTATTATTCGGATCTATAACCAAATATTCCCGCTCTCTAAAGCGTGCAATGAAAGGTACTGTGTTGTTTGATGTTTTCTTGTCTTATGCTGTTTCCAATGATTAAAAAAAAAAAAGCCCTGCATTATACATAGTTGGACCTAATGAAGGACATAAACCTTGGCAAGTACAAAGCATGTGCAGATCTTAGGGTTTTCAATTGCAGTGACATAAGCACAGTAATTTTCCAGGTTTTGTTTATTCAGATCGTAACTCATTGGCTGGGATTTCAAGAAAATACAATTTTAGTGAACAAAAGTATTCTGTTTCAAAATGGTGCTCACTTATCTATTTATGTATTTATTATTATTATTATATTTATATTTATTTTTATTTAAGCAATTTAAAACCATCCAGATCATTAAGAAAGAAATTTACTTTGGTTGTACACAGAACCTTGTTCTTCTGATACATCTGTGCAGTTTATAACATGTCCCAAATGCTACTTTTGGGAATCCCATGGACTGGCAGTATAGAAAGCATCCTTAGGAGTCAAACTCTTATAACCCTTCAACTTTGCACTTTCAGATTACTGTATTTATTTAGAGCATCATCAGGTATCAGCCACAAGGTTCAAAGAGCTGGAGATAAAAAGTCAGACCCTGAAAAATCCTGTTAATCATTATGACTTCAAATTTTAAAGATATGTAATACTGTAATACAGTACAAATGCAAATGTAATACTGTAATACAGCCTATGCAGTGTATTGTCCTTTTATAGAAGCAGTTAGATTAAGTACCCCGCTGTTCATGGTTTTCTCTCTCACAGGCATATTTCAGTCAAGAGTGATTTCTTTTCAATTATGGCAGATGACGTGATACTGTAGAGAAACTCTTAACAGGATTACATTCTAACATGAGCCTAAGTGTGACAGTTTATCCGCCTTTAATATGGCCTGGCTCCCATCTAGATCATAGTGCTCTGATCCATCATGACACTCTCCTTTTAAAATGAGAATGGATATGCAGAGCCTCCTCTGAGATGCTTGGGACCACACAGGGCAATAACAATTGTTCTGTCACTTTTCCATCATCATCAGAGAGAGACAGCCTGTACCTCCTAACAGAGCCAATACCCTGCACTAAGCTCGCTTCCGATTGTAAGTCCAGTTCCTGATTCGGTTTTATTTCACTCCTGGGTGTAATAGAAAGCCCAGCTGAGAACATGCAGCCACAGGCAGCTGCAGTTCCTGGTTTGCAGGGAATCTCCTAAGAAGGGACTGTCATATTAAAACTGATTTATGCATTCACCTCATTCTAGTACTCTGGCCAGTGCACCTCTCACCTAAGTAAATGTGGCACCCAAATTAAAGATTTCAGTAACAATTCAAACAAATTGAGTCAAGCACACAGCACCTCTCATTAGATACTCTAGGAAAAAGAGCTTTGATTGCATAGTCACTTAACTAGATTCTGGAGCTTCTCTCCTTTTCTTGTTACATGGATTTTACTATTAGAAATCTGTTAAAATTTTCCTAATGATTTCTTCCCTTGTAATGGTAAGAAAGGCAGTCCTTTTACTGGTGCAAATATCCTAAACTCTAGATATCAGTCCTTAATATACTGATACAATAAAAATCAGTACAGCTTATATGTACAACGGACTACTTTTGATTGTACTAAGCAAGAGCACGAGGGCATATCTAACTAGATATTTATGACTTCAGGGTTGACTGTGGTGTGGCAGAAGTAAAGAAGGAGGGAGCAAAGATAAAACTGAAGGTACTTAAATAACTTTTTTGGGAAAGGTTTTACTTCAGTAGTCTTTTACTACTGCTTAATACTAACTTGTAGTAGGGCTCATGGTGTATTTTTCAGCAAATCTCAGGGACCCTAATGCAAAAGTGAGTTCTGTCTCTGTGTTGGAAATCTCTGCCCCAAAGACATTAAAAAGATTGAAGAGTTGGAAACCTGCTTGATTAAAAAAAAGAAACTATGTGAAGGAAAACCATCATCTCTACATTCCAAAAGGCTGGAAAAGCATAAGCAGTTTTTCCTTTAGCAAACTGCCAAAACTGAAGGCAGGTAGAGTCCCTTAACTTCCCCCCCCCCCCCATTCCTGTCATGCTGGCTTCCTAAAGCAAGTTCTCTGCTTTCAGTATGTCTGCAAGTAATGAACTGAGCGTCTCTGCAAATTTACTGGTTGTTTGCAGAAGTAGAAATTTGGAAGTGGAGGAATTAAGGGCAGTCCTTTGCTATTGTGATTGTAAATTTTGGCAGTTGACTCACAAGCTATAGATGTCAGTAACTTTCCTTATTTGAAGTCAGAAATAAACCAATCTAGGAAGAGAAAAAGGCAAGTGTCACAATTAACTTAAAATTAAAGAAATCAACAAGCAAATGCCTCAATAATAACACATCTGTCCATGACCAATTTGGTTATTTTTTCTCTTTCCTCCCCTGTACACTTGATTGCTATTATTTCTCACTATATCCTCCTTAGACACAAGTTATATCTTCCAAGTGTGTAAGACATTTCCTGCCTTACTGCAGCCAGGATATTAAATCCCATTAGGATTTAAGGAATGATAAAATGAAGTTGAGAAAAGCACTTTGAAATAGATGAGAAAATATCATGTGTTTTAGGTGGTCAGGTCTGAAAATTTGGCTTAGTAGTTCCTGCAATCAATGGAAATATTTCTTTTCATAACTTAGGAGGCATTTCTGATCAACATTTTTGTCCCACTGTCTTTTTTCAAACCTGCCTTCTTTAAATTCCCTTTTGGCATAACTGATGCTAGCTGGATAAGAAAAATTCTGGCTTTGTGCACTGGATAAAAATAAGGTGTTTTGATTAAAGATATTTAAAAGCTAAAACATATGTCTACAATTTGGGAATGTTGAAGGTTTTTTGTTAGTCGCACCTTTACGGGTCAAAATCACCCATTCAACTGCCAGCTCTTGTCACTCTGCTGTGCATAGTCATGAAATAAATATATTACTGGAAATGCTGTTCAATTATAAATTTGTGATATTTAGGGGAAAAAAAATTAATTCACTAGCAGTCTACTTATGGAACTTTTTTCCACCTCACTGACTGGAATACTGTCTCAGTGGTTCTGCCTATGGTATCTAAAGAATCTCCAAAGCTGCCCTCAGAACCATCCTTCCCAATTTTCATTCTGCAGGCTTCCAAATATGCAGTCAAAGTCCCTGTGGCTACCTGAGAACCTAGCAATATTCAGGGAAGATAATAGAGAATAAAGGGAGAAGATAGCACATGGAGCCAATCCTGCATATGAATACTTACAGACCTGTGTTAGAAGCACAGAGTTTTGAAGTGCTCCTAAAGCTAGGTTGTCTCTCTTCATTAGTCTAACCATGGTTAACATTAAGGCTATAAATTTTTTCAGAGAGAATAACATTAAGAATATTTGGCTATTCTTTCCTTCAAGGAATACTGAAAATAATAAAAAATAGGTCATAGTAATCCAAGGCTTTTTTTTTTTTCTCTGATAGTTTAACCACTCACCACCTCTTTTCCTAGCAGTTCATCCATTTATCTGGACCTGAGTGTCATGCAACTTAAATTGAAAGGCAAGAAAAACCAGAACCAAATGATCATACCTATTCTTTTCACTATTACTAGTCAGTGACTCTTATTTATCACTAAACCATTTGGCATAAACTTTCTTGGCTTAACTGCAGACCAAGGTTATAATCAAGTCATAATCTTACTCTACATAATTATAACATACAGTAAGTACAAGGCTATTATGTCTGGAATTGAATGACAAACAGAAAACAAATCTAATTCCATTCCTATGAAATCCAGAACAGAGTTCCTTGTGCTTAAGAAAAATGTCCTTGTATTTCTATCAACTGGTAACAAGAAAAATTACAGAATAATACCTGACAAATCCCTTTTTTCCATATACATAGAGTTCATATCTACACATAAATGAAAATCCTAGTGCTTCGGTTTTGTTTTTTTTTTTTTGTTTGGTTTGGTTTGGTTTTTTTTAAGTGATTAGGAGCCTTGGGTGATAGTTTACTGTATATATTTCTCTGTGAGTTACTTGGGTTTGAACTTTGTGTTCAAATTTTAATATGAGCCGATAATCTCTGCATCAAAGGCACAGGGAAAATGACCCAAAGGAATCAAAATGCTTTTATAGGAAGCCCTTTTGCATGCCTTCTATTCTGGCTCCTTCATAGTTGTGGGTGTGTATTATGTAAGAAGAAGAGGCAAGGAGGAAGAAAAACAGGTGAAGTAAAAGAGATAAAGAGGAAGAAACGATCCTTGGCGCCCTCTTGTAAAGTGAGTAGTGATGACAGGATAATGATCAGTGGCTAGTATAGGAAGGAAACTTTAAGTGTCTCTGTACACTCTTACAGACACAGTGAAGTCTATATGAGCCTATTTTGGCAGAGAAGGGCATTAATGTCTTTGCAATATTGTTAGCAAAATGATTCAGCAAATGTATACAACTGAACTCTTGTGCTTTTTTCCACTCTGATCAGGATATTTCTGGTTTTACCTCTCAATTTGAATTTATAATTATTCTCAAAACCTCAGATCAGGCAGCCTGAGGATGCAAGTGAAATTGATTTGTATCTGCCTTGGTGGAGACAGGAGAAAATTTAGAGAGTGGTACATCTTGCAACAATGGATGTAAAGACATAATATGCCATCCTTCTCCTTCTTGTTCTCTTGTAATCTTCTGGTCCTCCGAGCCTTTTCTCTCTTTCTAGCTACATTCCTGCAAATTATTATGTGGACACATTGCCCAGAAGGACGCAGGCTTCAGGAAATCCCCTTTTAAAAGGCATGCTATTATAATGAACAAGAGCTTTGTCTTTGGCAATTTGGGTAGTGTACAGGTTCTATTGGACTCTGATACAGCCCAATTCCTGACTGCCAGGAGGGGGAGCTAAGCCAGCAGGAAACTTTCTCTCCCCCGAATAAACAAATAAATAGATAAATAAACGGGGGACTTCTTTTCTTCCCACTTTGTCTGTCCACATACACATGCACACACTTCTTCCTTGAAGCTGTCTGTGACTGCTGACTTGTTCAATGGCGTCTCTGTTACCTACCTGACAAATTGAGTTGTATAGGACTTTGTTACTGGGAAAATCAATGTTCATGTATTCTTATAAAAACATTATTCCCAGCTTCATGGTTCAAGATTTTTTTACTTGTAGGTTACTACAGATGTGAAATTACTTCATAGGCATGAGGAGACATGGAAGAGGAAGGGAGAGAAAAGAGAAAAAATAATGGAAAAAAGTTTTTGGGGAAAAAAAACTCAGAACAGATTTTTTTTCTTGTGCAGATTAACAGGAACCAGTAACAGGTCAGCAGAGAGAACCTACTACAAGACATAAACACTAGAGCACTTCTGTACTCCAGGAAGCAGGGCTGAAATAGCTACAAGATCAATTGCATTAATGTCTCAGGTGGGGCCATGAATTCAAGGCTGCCAGTCATCCTGTCAGGCACCATGCTGTGCCACACAACCTGCTCAGCTCCTCAGACTCCTCCATAAAGGCGTGTTGAAGTGCCAAAGTTCAGGTGTGGAGACTACCTAGACTAATGTTATCTTCATTCCTGTGTTTAACAGTTACTGATTTGTAACAGAAGGAAGTTATTCTCAAAATTTGATGTTGCAACTCCACCAGACTGTGAAAATTAACAAACCTCAGCACCCAGAAACATCTGCATTTCCAGTTTGTGGCAAAAAAAAAATTGTCCTTGCTCGTGCACACATCGGTAAATATAAATTTTGTCATTAAATATTCTTAAGAATAAGACTACTTTCTAACAATAAAACCCATAAATGAAATACTGTAGAACATCTAATAGAAAATATATCCATCCAAATTCATCTTTTGATTTTTCATGCCATCCAGTCTGATCTGAATGACTGTCTGAATTAATTAATCTTGCATGGACCCATTTTCATTCATAATTTCATTTTAGGAGTTCTAGAAATGGAAAACTGCCACTAAGAATGTCCTGCCTGTGGAGTCCTGAATTCTAATGTATGAAACAGCCAAACCTAGTATTTCAACTAATTGTAGCTGAGTAAAAGTTAATGAGTATGCACACAGCAAATTAAAATGCAAAATCTTTAATTGCTTGTGCATGAGCAGACAGGACTCCCTCACAGAACACAAGGGAGAAGAAAAGGTGCAGATCTTCAGGTTTTTAGCCAATGTGAACTTCTGAATTGGGTAGTACTTCAAGGCAGCCCAAAGTCATTGATAGCCCAAGCATCTTTTTATAACGAAATATCCCTGCTTTCATTATAAAATTGCTGATTGTTGAAAGTTTACTCCAGATGGTGACCATCATGATATTTTCACTCCAGTGGGCAAAGAGGAACAGATGATCACCTCCAGGACTCATATTAAATGGAGTATTGCACCCACTAGCAAAGGGATATTGGTGTCTTTATTAACCTTGCCCCAAGGCCTACTCTAATTTTTCACCAGTCTAATGCTGCAGTGTTCAAAACTTAACAAATTTCTCAAACAGTGAGAATGGTCTATTTAGTATGGCAGTAAATTAATTTCCTGGTCTTTCATCCCCGAAAGCTGTTCTCATATCTTAGGTGAAATAATTTTGATGGATCTCATCTAGGACTCCGTAAATTCATCAATGTACCATGTGATGATGTGAAGCTGGATTGAGAAAGTTGGAAATGGCAGATGAAAAGAATCTCACATGAGAGGCTATCTGGAACATTTCAACAAAATACATTTTCATTAAAATAAATTATTTTACTGAAGCCAAAAACTTGCATGTAGATTTGTCAGTTTTGATAATGTTTTCAATAGGAAATGTGCCTGAGGTCCAATGTTTTCTGATCCTTTGTGACCAGAGACAAAGAGAGAAAAATGGATAGGGAAGAATAAAAAATTGACTTTTTTACCCAAAAATGTAAGTTTTGACACATTTCCATTTCATAAAAGTGTTTGTAAAATAGTGTTTACATTCCACAATTTAAAACCATGAAAATTGTTTTGGAATTATGTGCCTCAGGACAGCTGCACTTAACACAGTGAAAGAAATAGAAAGACAATCTTCCTTTGCCTTCTTGACCGTTTTCCAGAGGGCTTACAGATTTCCTTGACAGAAGTGGACATAACTGTTTGAGAAAAACTAATAATAATAAATTAATTTCAAATAATTCCCCTTTTGGAACACATACATTCTGTACAGTGGTTAGCATAATGCATTTTGTGTTAAGAAAAAATGATGGCAACCTGCTGTTTCTTTGCAAGCAAATTGGTCCCTACCTATAAATTATTCTACAATGTGAAGCAAACAGTTTGCTTTTATCTAGAGATATGTGGGCAGCCTGGCAAAACGTGTGTGGAGAATTTGAAAAAGCTGCTTTTAGTGACCTAAGTGGCTAAACACTGCTTCTTTGGAGACAACATTTTGACACATTTTAAATGTGTTGCATGCTGCTACATCATTGATGAGATCCTGTACGGCGTCACATTACCTTGTGGGGTATCGTTCATTTAGGATCTTAGGGAAATGAGCGTAGGCTGTCATATTCTTGTCTTCCATATTTGTAGCATATGGCTTGGAGAGAAAATATGGCACAAGCTGCCCCTCAATTTCTTAGGCACCTTGATATAAATAAAGTTGAAAGTGTCATCATACATTCCTCTTTCCAACAAAGGCAGATGGAGATCTCTCCTTCCTATTTTAATATTACTTAGCATGCTCCTCCTTCACAGCTCTAAGAACTACTCCATAAACACTGCTAAAGAGCTATCAAGAAAGATTAATAAAGTTGTTTTCTCTCCTAACTGCTTCAGAGAACCTGTCATGTATGGTGTAGTCACTTATGGGGCCAGTGAACAAAAGCTTTGCCCCAGATACAGAACAAATCTTGTTTATATGACACATTCTGTTATGGGCAAAAAGAAGGTTATCAAACAAAATTCTTACATCATCAGATAGCCAGTTAACAGAAAAGGGGAAAGTTATTAAAATAATAGATGAAGAATGTACGGCTAAGCCTCTGAAATCCCTATTCAGCTAAATAGCTGAATTATTTATCAACTGTACAATATCTCAGCATCAACAGTGCCTGAAAAGAACCTGGGGATCTGGATATGTTATCTTTTCCCAGGGATCCAATTACACTTTTCTGTATGCACAGGTGGAGAAAGTGCAATAATCTCACTGCTCCAGATACGACACAGAGCACTTCATACAGGAAACAACTTATGTTCCCACATATCATCAGAATAAAAAAAAAAAAAAGAAAGAAAATCAGTAATATGAAACACTAAAGGTATAGCTACAACTGTAGCTATCTTATGGCAGTAGAAAAACATTCATACACTATTTAACTGGACACCAGTAAAACCAGTGTTTTTTCTGAGTACAGAGAGGAAAGAAACACCAGAGGCAGTAGGAGAGAAGAGTTTACCAATGATACAGACCATTAACAGGTTTTTTGCCTCACTTACTTTTGTTTGGTTCTGCCATTTGTTTTTTGCTAATTGTCATTCAAGATTCCAGTAACTCTATAATAATAACTATTTTCAGTGAGGGAGTCCTGTTGTCTCTTTTTAGTATTGCTGGTCAAGCACATATCCTAAGAATGTATACATATGAGGATTAAAAGGATTGAAGAAAATACGATAAGTTTAAAGAATTTCTTTGCAGCAATGGGGATATGAATCCTCCCCAGGTCTTGATTCTGACAGAGAGCAAACTTTTTGGCATTTTGCTCTGGTTTGATTCTTCTTTAGTGAAAGGGTACACTACTACTTTTCTCCAAGAGCCATTCAGATCTCCCATTTAACCTTAGAAGTTCTTTGAGAAAAGAAGGCTGCATGGTATAGAATTTAACATGGGGCAGCTTCAGTTTTAGGTACAAATAGAAATAAGAGCAAGCTAGAAATAGTAAATAGACATTTCTAACCCAGTTATTCTCAGCTGTGGAATTAAAACCACAAGAATCTCATGAGAACTCTTAAGAGATCACAAAATAATACATACAGGTAGTGTTAGCCAGCAAGAGGACTGTTCCTGCAGGATGAAGGAGTACCAATTATGTTTAAACACTGACTGCAACAGTTCACATCAACCAAGAAACTACTATCTGCCTTTAATTTCTGACAGCAGCTCAGTTCCCTGGGGGACAAGAGACAGAGCAGAAGATTAAATGGTGTTTACATCTGCAGTTATGATTCAAGTCACTTTTCAGTCTTCCTTGTTTCCTTGAAGGAGCAGAGATGCTGCCAAGACAGAAGGTGCTCAAAGACAAAGCAGAGCCAAATGGACATCATTTCCAGAAGCTGGAAATGTGTTGCTCCAGCCAATTTTTCTTTTGCCCCATCATGATGACTGTAGGACTGAATATTCTGTGAAGAGTTTCCCCTGATATACTGAATCACAAGCCCTCTGACCATGAACAGGGAAAAGAGGATACAATAATGGCTATAGGTCTAATTTTCTCCACAATGTACAGAGTACATACACAAGAGAGAGCCTGCCATCTTTGTGCATTTATGAAGAAGCAGCTCAGAGCAGAATAAAGCCCTGGTACTCTGTCCTGAATTTTCTGTCATTATATTTTCTCAATAAATGCTCTAAAACATTTTCGAAAGAGCTTGCCTAAGCTTATTTCAACTGTGAAGTTCAAAGCCTTTATGTTGAACAAATCCTGACAAAGATGGAAAAGAACACAGAATGCAATTCTACTTTGTTTTTCCACTTCTCCCCTTTACCTTTGAGGTCTGTGTGTGGTTGCATCAGTCAATCAAAATTGCCAGGAGGCCCACAAATGACACCTACCAATAGTAAAGCAAAAACCATAGTCCTCTGCCATTAATGCTTCACGGTGGGTGATCTTTAGCCATGTGCAGACAGCCAGCAAGAGACTCGCAAACCACTTAAACCCTCTCAGTAGTTTTTAAGTGAGTCCTAAGAGGTGCAGAAGCCTGGAGTTGCCTTCAGCTCAAACGTAGATTCCATCTGACATATGCCAAATCATTCCAGGCAGCAGAGTCTTTATCAATATGTGTCCTTGTGCTACTTTTCAGCACAGTTGTTGTTGCAAGGAATCACAAAAGTATTATCAGCATTTTGAGCTTATACAAAACTAGACATCTCGAGTGAGTTCAGGAAGGCAGAGAGGCAGTGCACAACAAAACCTGAGAGAGGGCCAGAGGGAGAAATATATAAAGAAAAAGTGAGATGGAGTTTTAAGCTGTTCTACAGGCAACAAAATATGCCTGCTCAAAAATGCAATTATTGTTTTCTTCTGTTTGCGAGCACTCTATTTATTCAGGTCACTGCGTGAATCAAATAAGAGGACACTCATGTTTTCTATGCAGACCTCTGGGTACTTTAAATGATCTTCATATAAATGTCTGCTATGGGATTTGGGGGCTTGCTGATGGGTTTTTCTATGGACTAAAGACTGAGGTAGGTCCCTTAATACAAGTATCTCTGTAAGTATGGGAAATCTTGGATTTTGATTTATGTCTACACCAAAATTTTGCATACTACACGCACAGATTCTTTACTTAGACTTCTGCTAATAAGGCATATAGTCTGTGTAACCCATTGATGTAGGGTATAAAGTCAGTGTTAGCTTTACATGCAATCCATGGTATTTTCAGCAATTTTACCTCTGGTCAACCATTCTGATCTCTACATGTTCCTTTTTTTTAGGGTGCTATAAAACAAGGGAACTAAAAAGCAAATCAACTTTGATGGCCATGGAAATATTGCTATTGCTACATGCATAACAGCAGGCATGGGCTTGCACCTTCCTGTTTCATTGCATACATTGGATGTGCACATGCATATGTGGAAACAGAGCAGATGAGGAAAAATATCAAAATCCTCTGCTTTATGGAGAGATGGACAGCAGCCTGGAAAAAGGATTTTTAGAACTTGAGTAACTGCAGATGTTGCTTTGACTACACAAAGAAAATTTTCTTACAGTGCAAATCCCTTTTTACTCCACCTCTGGCTTTGGGCTACTGCATCTGTGTTTTGTTATGCAGAATACACAGCTTAGACAACAAAGTGGCACTGAGGATTAGAATAAATATGAAGGGGGGAAGTCATCTGAGGCTTCACCCATCATCACCACCACTCCCATATGCCTTCAGTTTGGATTTGGCAAGAATTTATCAGACATTTCACTCCAAATCTATCTAGACATCTCTGACTGTTTCAGCAAATAGCTGACCTTAACTTAAAAAGTGCTGTGAAGCAGTAAAGGACAAAAAATAAAAGTTACAGTTATTCCAATGGATAAGACTTATTGACTCATATGAGTTCAGCCCACAGCAGTTGAATTTGTTTACTGTAAAGTATTATTTTAGAAATTCTTTCCTTCCTGTTTGAATCAAAATAAACTGCATTTCCTAATACCATACATCCTGAGAGATGCTGCTACATGCTCTATCCAAACATATGCTCAAACTAACCTACCCTGGCAGCAACTACCTTCAAGGCTTTTGAGTCTCTTGGGAGATATTGCCCTCCTCTGTTCCAGTGAAGCAGAAAACCATCCTGTATTCAAGAGAGAAAAAAAAAAAATCTGTTTCTATATTCACTGAAAATATTTCAAGCATTAGCCCTCTTTAAAAAAATAATTATTCAAATCTTCTGCTTAGGGCATATACGAAGGAGGAAATCTTGTCAAAGCAATAGCATTCATTATTATTACTAATAACCAACTACTTTTAAAGCACAGAGTACAGATAAGGACTGACTAAGCACTGACTGTTTAAACACATTCACTGTGGCTGTTCTGGTCACTTTCTGAGTTCACTTCCCACAAATCACTGAGTTGCACTGGAACAAAAGAAAATGTAAGGTGATTTGAATAGGTACCTGTAGCAAATTAACTGCAAATACCAGTCGTCACCTGGGCAGCTTCTGACACACACTGCCTAACAAGAAGCATTGAATTAGGAAAATTCTTGCATGAAAATCATATTTTGAATACCAAGAGACACAGAGATTCATTGAAATTAGTAAGGTGTCTGTAAAACAGGTAACAAAAAATATTCCTTTACAAAGCAGATAGTGAAAATTTCTGTGGAAAGGGTTTTGCAATTTACGAGTCTTTCAACAGGCTCCCTTTAAGAGAAGAGAAAGGGATGCACCCCATAATATGTCTAGTTACACTGTTTCAGGCACTTCTGGATGTGTACAAGATGAAACTGGATAGCAAAAAGCAACTCCAACAATTTCTTGTCTTTGCTGGAGACAAAACACTGAGATAGATGGACTGTTGGTCTGTCTCAGCTGAGAATTGCTTGTTTTGGTCAGTCATATCTTATGGTCTGAACTAGGGACTGAGCACAACAACAGAAATGCAGCTTGCATGGACCTGTCCATTACATTTGCAGAGTATTTGAGATGGAAATTAGATATGGTGCCATCCAGTAATGTATCTGATCACTAAAAAGTATTGAAACAGCTCAAATTCTGCAATTTGAAATTCTGAATAGTTGCTAATCACCATAAATATAATGTTAAACCTAAACTGACCAAGTAATGTATTCTCAAGCAATTGTTTTTTCCTCCTGAGCATTCCAAATGTAACAAAAAGTTCTTTTCCAGTCTATTCTGCTTTTAAAGCCATGAGGTTTTAAGGCAAGTACGAAAATAAAATGGTAAAATGATGATGCAAAAATGTGCTTCCAGGGCTAAGTTCTGGTTCCTGAAATAGCAATGTTCTGCTTTAGCTTTAGAGGACTGGAAACTTTATAGACTGAAGTAGTGACTGCAGAAAGAACTGAAATATATAATCATGTTTTGGATTCTTTTCTTCAATGACCTCTGCACCTTTCCTATAGAGAAAAACCCAAGCTGCAGTGTCTGTATATAGAATTGTATTGCCTTGAAACTCAGACTGTTTTGGATCTAGTGTTTGAGTTAGAACACACCTGTAATTTTTATTTCTCTAATTTTTGTATAAATGTATTTCTTTTTTCTATTCCATTTGTATTCTTTGAATGATATAAACAGGATCTTTGCTCTCAGCGAAACTTTGGTGAAAGAGGTCATCCAATCAGCTGCTATATAAAGTCTATATGAAGTCTGTGAACTTTCTAGGTAATGTCATTTTCTTTTTGACTGCTGGGAAGGTCGTCAAACCCAATCCTTTGAAAGAAGACTGGCTCACCATCCACTTTACCTCCTTTGAGGTAAGATATTTAGAGAGATCCTCATCTTCCACTAACATATAGAATCCATAACTTTGCTTGTGTTTCAGTGTAAGGAGAGTTTAGAAAAAATATCTCCCTTTCTAAATTAGACACCACAAAAAAATTTCAGAATAAATATAGTGATAAAAAGAAACAAAAGCAGAGGATAACTGTATCTTTTCTTCTTCTGATCCTGTGTCTGATTTCCTTCTATCACCACCCATAACACATCGACACCCATTCTGATCAATCCCTTTCCCCTGTCTATGGATGAACACTCCAAAAGCTTTCACTCCTCTCTGCCTTTGTTAATCTGAGTAATTACAATCACAATTTTTAAAGCCTATTTTCTAAGCAATCTATTTTTTTTATTTATTTATCTAAAGATAAATAAATAAAATCCAGAGATGGTCTCTTGACAGCTGTGGTACTGGCACTTAGTAAACTCTTGGTAACAGCAAACAAGGATTGTTTATTTTCTTCTCTAAAAAAAATGAAGTTACAAATTTGTGGTCCCAGAAGATTATTTTCTTTCCATGTTGTATTTGCTAAGCCTCTCTCTCAGGGAGTCAGGTCAGCTTTTGCATCAGTTACTGCAGGACATAGTAAACATCATCTCAGAGTGTTAACAAAGCCATGAGAGTTCAAACACTGCTTTATTCCTACAACATAATTATACCCCGGGAACTGTTTGGCACAGTCATACATGTCATTGTACACATCATTATTCACCTTCTCATCATCCTTTCTAATCCAGACTAGGACAGTAGTGTCCAGCCATCAGTCATTAGAATGGGCTATGAGTATGGTGAAAAATGAGGTGGCAATGTAAAGCTACTCCTTAAGAGCAGTTAGAGTCCAAAACGGCGTGAAGATGAGGCAATGTGCATGCGATGACTTCTCTTTCCTGATGGCAAGTCTTTGACTAAATACTGAGCCAGGAGCAGTCAGGCATGTTTCTAAAAGGGGAGATTGGCAAGACTAGTGTCACTCCACTGACAGAAGAAAACTCCACTCTTCATTCTCTCTTCTTGGTGGACACTGATTTTTTCTGTGTCAAGCTCTTAGAATGAAAACTACCTTACAGTCAGAAGCAGTAGATAATGACAGGATGGAAAATGACAACATCCTTCTAATTTATGGCAAGTAGAATACCCCTGCACCTCTAAATGGTGCTGTTTAATTGATGAAGTAATTAATTTTTCTTGGAAATGCTGTGGTGGCCTGGACAGCCCTTAGCATTTACATTTGCAATCCTTATCCTCATACCTATAATCACAAAGTCTTGCATCTCAGGGAAGACAAGCTTAAGTACTTCTGGACCCACTGGTTCAAGGAGATGATGCCATAAAAGACATGCTATATGTCTTAAGATTCACAGTAAAATCAGGTTGCAAGTCAGAACCTATAATCAGACATAGCACCAGTGGATGTGCTTCTTAAACTCAATATGAGCATTAAGTAAATATGACTGATTAATTCAATTATCCTACCTGGCTTCCCACTTAAATATTTATGACAACTCTATCTCTCCTGAACATAATAAAAGGTAAAATGAAGCGAAGCACCTAAAAACAGCATTCTCCATCAAGTTGCGTGGATAGGATGTCCCAGATATCTCACTACAAAGGTAACAAAAATTAACAAGATGAAGTGTTCTCTGCTGCTTGTGTTCAACAGGCAAAGAAACAGGGTTTGGAGCAGTACCACAGACTTCATTTAGCCAGTATCCTCATAGAAATAGGGGACATTTTCCTTTCCTGACACTTTTTTTTGAAATTTTTAAGGTTTTAGATTTTCTTTCTCAAAATAAAGAATCAGAAAGTTGGGCCTCATATGGTCATGTGCTAGCTTTTTGAAGGCTTTTTTTTTTTTTTTTGCTCATACCAGCTACAGTCAGTTATATTCACCCTAGCACTCATTTTCTCATGCCAGTTTGGGGTTTGGAAGCTCTGTCCTGGACCAGCAGCACTTACTGTGCTTCTGACCAGATGGCTGTCAGCAGGAGTCAAGCTAGTTCCCTGGTTCATTTGTGTTATGGCAAGGTGGGCCTGGAACTGACCTCCTGGGTCACAGAGCCCAGACTCCTGCTCTCGCAGGCAAACCTGTCACTGGAAGGCCATATCTTGGCTAGGACCTGATATACGGTTTGTTCTTCCTGCTGCGAATCCCTCCCTGTTTTCTCTGGGGAGATAAGAGTTTGTGCTTCAGCTGCTTTTGTTCCCAGGGTTAGCTAGTGATCCCTTGCAAAGTCACGGCATGACAAGCATCATTAGCCTCCTCCTGAATTCCAAAAAGCTTTTTTATTTTTTAGTTTAGATTGAGAAATTGAGACACTGGGCTGCTGTTTTGGGTTCAGCTGTGAATGGCATACAGACCTGTGGTAAACATACATACTGAGGAAACTGCTCTGGCACAGCTTTTGAGCAGCTCAGACTTTTCCAAGAAATGCAGGATAAGACCCAATATATGGGATATAAGAGTAAGGCCAAGGGCTTTAGGATCACACATAAGTGTGTGATTTAGTACACATAATTGTACTAGTTTGGGCAGTTATTCTGAGCTTCCTTCAGGATGCCTTCTTGCCCCCTTGAAGCAGACCAGAATGAGTACAACTCAAAGTGTGTCCTAAGTCTGCCTTGGCCTTTGGGGTTGGTGTTGTGACTCTACAAAAGACAATGCTAGATCTTCTGCTGAGTTAAATAAGTTTGCTTAAGGGTTGCAAAGAGAGACTGGAGCACAAGTAAAATTAAAAGTTACAAGTTCCTCTCAGTCTCTCAGTCTGCATTCAATCAATGAAACCACATGTCCTCTCTGCTCTGTCACACGGCTTTGAAGACATGGCCCTTAATGGCCTGAGGTTTGACTGTTCCACCTTTGTTATTTTGGTTTGTTTTTTCCTTTTAGCCTTTACTCCCAACCTCAGACAGTCATTCAAAGCAAGTAGAGGGAAGAAGACTGGTGTCCCAGTGGGGAACTCAATTTAATGAAAGCACTTGCAGAAATTATTTTGTTTCTTGAAAGCATGTAAATGGACAGTATGATTTACAAGGATATAGGGAAACAAGCACACAACTTCCCCTGATGTTGTGGTTAAGACAGCTTGAAAACTATAGTGCTGTGTGACAGAACAGCACAAACATACACTGCAGAAAGACAAGGCAACTATTCAAATCCATCTTTGTTTTAAGCGCCAACTATTAAAATGACCATGCTGGTTTTACCTTGTTCTCTGACAGTGGGTGACAAAAAGTTTTTTAAATGCTGAAAAGTTGCAAGTCTGTCTTTTTCTGAATTGCAGAGGGAATTTGTCTTCTTGGGTTTTGAATGAAAAATGCATAGTGAAAGCCGGAAGGAATAGTCGCACATACTATGTCAAATATGCACAGAAGAAAGAAAAAGAAATATAAACCTGGAATATTGAGACTCATATGGATTAATTACAGCATGATTATACAGCATGCAGGTTTTAATGTGGCCTGAATGAGACATGATAGAATTCATGGCAGTTATTTTACTACATGAGCAAAAAAAAATTAACCTCACGTTGCTAATGCTGGAGATTACCCCAATCCCTTGATTCAACAATATCATGTGGACAGCTCTGTGCCAAAGTTAAATAACCTTTCTGTCTTTCACCACTTCTTGCAACTCTTTTTACTATTCATAGGATTGAATGAGCCATCTTAGTCCTCGCATGGAGAAAAAATGGCAATAGCAAAAAAATCACCTCTTTTTCTGTTCCTGGTGTGCTCTTGATTCAAATATTATGATTTTCTAAAATACATTTATTATTTGGGATTTTACAATAAAGTCTTCTGCAAATTACAGCTATGAGAAGGCTTATTATTGCAAGTGTCATTAATTGTTGTTGCTCACATTAGTCACTTGGAGAGCTTTTGAGTTCATGCTCAAAGCTCAGAATTCCTAGGATTGATTTTCTGGTGGAAATGGTCATAGAAAGCTATGTAAGACAAACTCAAGACGATAACTCACTGTTAAAGTCCTTCTCAAGACTCATGTAAATGTGCTCAAAAAGCAAGGAAAAAAGGAATGCAAATGTATCTCTCCCATTTTCAGGAATTTCTGCTTCCAGGGCCAAATTCTCCTTTGATGAAAATGGCCATTTTTAGTGGCTTGTCTGGCTGTGAACATACTGTATAACACTTTCACACTTTAAACTGAAGTCTGACTGAGGTTGACATGGACATTTGAAGAAATCAATAAAAAGGGGATGTATAATTCTTAGCACCTGAAAAAGGTTCTTTTTTTTCTTTTCTTTTTAGGTTTGTTTCTAAATGTATCTAAGATTTGTGGAGAAATATTTATTTTTTAAAACTGATGCCACAATGTGATAATGAAGTTTGAGAATGTGAATGTTCTTCGTCTTAAAAAAAAAAAAACCAAATAAAAAATCCCTTCACTGTAACTTTCTTCCCCATGTCAAATGCTAATATGTCATCATAACATCTATCATCTGTATGCTTTCTCAACAAAATTAATATTGATGTTGTTAGTAGAGTGCTAAAAAGTCTTTACTGTGAGTTATTTTATTGCTTAGTTTTGAATATTCAAATTCTATAATGCTCTATTTCCTATATTCTATATTTTTGAGGTAGGTTTATTTGCACTAGGCTGCAAGACTATATTCTTTATTTCAAGAGAAGCCAGAAATTATTAAAATTGGTAAAAGAAGGTGGTCAATAGGAAATGTATAATTTTGAGAAAATACTACAAAATCATAGTCACGGATTCCCTTCCCATGTATGAAGTTTCATGGCTCTGATTCTATTCTACTGCCTTTGAAGTCAATGGAAAATTTCCCATTAGTTTCAGTAGACCCTTTGTTTTATTTTTAGAAGTATTTTTTAAAGTTTCCCATTTCGAAGTTCCCGTGATTTAACCTTGGTTGTGACCTTGAGAGAATTTTTATGCCCATGAACAGAGAGAATTGCCGAAGTCAATGAGCCTGGAGGGCTGGACCAAATATCATCCCTTCTAGTGCTATATTCTGTTAACTGCCTAGAATGCCAACCACTTGACTTGATTTCTCCATCCCACTTTATAATTCCAAATATGTATCCACGCAGCTTATGCAATAGTTATACAGCTAAGAATGGCAGCTCAGTAGAAAACCACAGCTAATACTTTGTGAAATGACAAGGACATAAAACTGCAAGAGAGTAGTTGCAGTATGTTAGGGAAAAAAAACCAAAAAGGCAATTTTCTCCAAGTTTCTTGGGACTATTCTGAATGACATTTAGTGTAATAGGCTTGAGAGAAATATTTTCAAGAAAGTAGCTGAAAATTTGTTTTACATAAATTCAGTTGATTCAGGCAAGCAATTATTGCTGCATCAAGGGATTTTTTAAAGACCTGAATAATAAACAAGATAATGGGCTCTATCAGTTTCTTGGGATATTTAAGGGTTTAATTCACTTTTCAAAATGAAAATTTATCCTAGTTTCATCTGGTGATGCGGTGCACCATCATGCACTGTGTAAAATCTCACAGTCATGGTTTGATTTATCAGAAGCAGAGATAAAAACACCACTGCATATTAACAACAGTCTTGCTAATGAATGTCAGCCAAAACTTTAACTCATTCCAGGCATTGCTGTATTTTACTTTTATCCTCACATATTTCTAAAAAAATCGATATCCCCTCCACCTCCTCCATCTTGATGAAGCTCTCATTGCTACCAGTGTAATGCCAAGGAAGAACCATGTACTGGATGTTCTTTTCCCTATTCTGTAACAATGACCTAGGTTCACACACACACATCTATATTTCCACCTTCTCATTCCCTTTTTCTCTACTACACATTTGTTCTACATTCTTCCTCCCTCACCTCTGCTCTCCCCAGCGTGAAGCATAATCCACTCCAGGAGGTTTCTGTGGATTTCAGCAAGCGTGGACGGGCTTCTGACTGATATTCTCTCCCTCCCGTGACTTACATAAATTAAATGGCATTTGGATTTCTGAAAGAACTGTATTTGGTTGGAAAGTGAATACTTGCTTTATTCTTAATTTTTCAAAACAGGATTTCTAAGGGGTTTTTTTATCCCTCTTAAATACCAAAGTAATTGTGTCTCAGCAGCTCCAAGTTCCCCTTAGATTTGTGAGCTGAACATTTTGTTTCCTTTAGTGTGCTGATATCTTTCCAAAACAGCATCAATGAAAAAAGCATAGGAAATAAATCCATATCTCTTGAAAGAGGTCTTCTTTGCTAAATACATGGATTTAAGGATGTCCAGGCTCTACCCACAGGAGATAGCAAGAGCATTTAACACTTACAGTAAATGTACATCTGAGCTAAATTACTTTTCACCTCTCAAGTATAGTAGAAACATTAAGTAATGATGCTCCAGTACAAATGAAAACCAGCAAATACATAATCAAGAATAAATGAAATTAGAAAACCTATAAAACCCCTGACATGCAACTAGGCCAGTTTAAAACATTTGCTCTGACTTGATTTCGTCTGTAAGTACAATAATATCTAGCAGATACCTCCCTGCTGAAGGCCAAATGTGCAAAGGTTCTCTTGATGTACTGATTTTAATGAAACATGTATTTAAATGTTTCTTTAAAATTAAATGTCTAGGTTTGGGGAGGCTACGTATCAAAGGAGGACTGGATACCCGGGAAGTAAGCACCACATAACTCAATATATTTGTTTGTAATGAGTTGAACAAAGACATCACTAAACTTACTATTAAACATTGCTAAGTGATAATTTACTGGAAAAGGATTGCAGATGGTGAGTTCAGGAATCAGGAATGAAAAAGTAGTGAAGGACTTAAAAAAGCATGGAAAGAGCAGCGTGTCATGAAATATCTATTATGGTTACAAGTAAAATATCTGCAGGTAGACTTCCTTCCATAATTAGGACCAATGTAAAAATGCATAAAACAGAGAAAAATTGTATTGGTTACAAGTAAAATATCTGCAGGTAGACTTCCCTTCCATAATTAGGACCAACGTAAAAATGCATAAAACAGAGAAAAATTGTACGTCAATAAGGTCTCAAAAAAGAATAGACAAATTCTACAGAAAAGCAGGATAAACTTGTGATAAGAGTCCTGATTATCTAGTATGTTACTACCTACACAGGTTTGAAGAGATTAAATTTCTTGATTGCATTATATTTGTTTCATAGGCTTTGATTATCTCCTATTGTATATATTTGCCCTTCTGTTGAAGTGAAAAATTCAGGGTTTGGGACATTTTCTACTGCTGGACAAGAGTCGTGAAGGGGAGAAGGAATGGATGCACCTTGTCCTCTTTTTCTTAGCACTCTTCTGTGTTCCTTGGAGCAGCACGGTCTCCCAAGTGCACACAAAACAAGAACGAAAGAAATGCTTTCAGTTAAATCTATTGTCAGGTTTGGGCTTTAACCCATTTTCTCACTCCCACTTACATTTGTAGAGAAGGCATTATTATCCTTCCTAGTGTGGGTAGTATTCTACTTCCTATGCTCATGTGGGGGACCACATGGGGAGTTTCCTTTAATAAATTCACAAGTAAGAAGTTGCTCTGACTTGTGGATCCCGTATTACTTGTGTTGCCAGAACTGTTTTGACTTTTCATCTTAAAATGGGCTTTAAAACTTATTTTCTGGCCTGTAACTTATAATAGTAAGCAAAACACCAATATGAATAGTTGCAAGGCTCCTTCTGGTATTTTTCTACCAATATTAAGATACCAGTGCAGAATCAATACTCTCCTCACACCTCTACTGGACATAATGCTGCCACAAAGGCTTTGTAAATCCCTGGATCTCACATGACCTATGCCCTGATATCTCTGCTCTACTATACCTGTTGCTTTAAGGTAACTCTGGTCCTTGCAAAATTTAGAGTCACTTGATATTTCCCTAATTCCTTCCAGCTGGTAGCAGCTTCTGCACAGCTACTTGCCATCTGAGTGCAATCATAAGCAGATGCCCAGTGATTGTCTCTGGTAAATGCTTGGCTCTGGCCTATCTGACCCCCAGGGTAACCCACTTTTTTTGTGGCCAGGCTAGTGACAGGGTTGTCAAGTGTGACTAAACAGCACTACTTATTCTACTTTGTTCTGCCCGAGAAAAGCTGGACTGCAAGACAAGTTCAGAACATACGTCTACAGGGGAAAAAATAAGTGCATGGAAAATCATTGGAGCATTGCTAGAGCCATGCAGGAACTCCTACCTCACTTGCTTCACTGACAGTGTGAGCAGAACAGGATGTGGACATAGGTCAGATGGTGGAGTTTATAGGGAGGGCTCCAGTGTGTCTCCAGTCCCAGTGATGAGCACACCTGCCTCCTCTTGGACTAATGGGGAGGAAAGCACGTATGTCTGTGGAGGCTCTGGCCTTTATCCCCACCTCAACTGTCATAATCACTGTTAAAAGTGAAGAATGTTCTCAGAACATTACCAGCAGCTTCAGACAGATTAGAAGAGATGTGTACTTTGTCTGATAACACTGATTATACAAGAAAAGAGAACAGAAATTACAATGCTTAACACTTTGTATTACAACCAAATCAGAAATTGAAATGTTTGGGAAAAAGTCACAGGGCTATCTCTTGACTAAAATCAGATGTCTGCTGTAAATAAGACAGATACGAAAGTTTCTGAAAGAGAGCTCACTCTAATCCTTCGTAAAGGAATTGCTAGCCAACTTAAATATAGAATTTGCGATTAGCTACAACTATAATTATTGAGTCAAAACCCAGATGGGAATACTAGACGTGAAAAATCAAATTCTGTAGTTACATTGATTAAAAATATAGAGATAACTAATGTTAGGACTACATTTAAATACTTGCTTGAATATTTTAATAACATTCCCCATTTTCAAGCATATAATCCTAATAATGTTCACATGTAAGTGTTTTCTAAATGGAAAATTATTATACCTACCATTTAGAGACCATGATTACACAAAGAAAAAGAGATCTTAACGCAGGAAGAACTGTCAGAAGTTAATGAAGCTTAGAGGTATGGCAGGCAAGCTCTGAGTGAGATCAGGAAGCTTTTCATACTAAGCGCTGTTAGCAGTGTGTGCATCACAGAGACACTTGATTTACATGCTCTTTTACATTTAAAAGCCTATTATAAACATGAACAATTCACCAAAAGTTTTTGTAGGGTAGATAAATACTATAGAAAAACTAGGTGAAGCAGAAAACTGGAGAGCTGTATTTTGCAGATTTTGAGCAACCACAGGATTTCTAATAGGATTTTAGACCCTTACTTGACTGGTATATACTTTTCATCAGTGCATATTTTCTCGTGAAAAGTCCTGAATCGATGACATTAAAAAGTTTTGTACTGCATTGCTGTAATTAAATTTTTAATTGTAATTTGGATTTGAGTACTATTCAGACATGGCTGATATTTTCAGTGCTCATGCAAACCAGCTACTGCTACTGATCTGGGACGAGGGAACTCTGAGGGCTGACTTCAATCAGTCTCACAATTTTTCATGGAGAGGACAGATAATCAACCATTGCACCTCCACTTGGCCAAGTTCCCATCAACCACTCGGGCTCCCTGGAGCCAGAAAGGTAGTGAAAGTGCATCTGGATTTACACACATGTGGACTAATAGATATTCTTCTGAGCATGTGTTCTGACAAAAATGTGCCACAGTCGTATTCATGTGGCCTAGGTCAAGTCTCATAGTTACCAATAGTTTTAACTATCTGGTAAATCTGGAAAAAATTACTAAGGCTGAGGTAAGATGCTTTGGAAAATATCAAGAGTTCCATTTTTCATTACTATTAGAGAACAAAATGTATTTTAAAATTTTAAAAATCAACATAATTCTCATTTTCACATGAGTTTTTCGAGGTACAAACAGAAAATAATCAGGATTTAGAGCTAGGATAGTTCAGATTTGCCCCAAAGCAGTAAGGGTCAAATGCAATTAGCCCTAGGTTCCACATCAAAGTCAGACAGATCTATAAGAGTTTCTGCATGACCTGTTCCTACCTTCAGCCTGTAGAAGTTTAGATTGGAAAGAATGTCCTGAAAATAACACAGATTATAGACATGGTATTAGATTAATATAATTATGAGGAATTATTTAGTTGAAAACTTTGAAAATAGACTACAATATCCCTCAAACTTTGGCATATTATTTCAAATTAATCTCAGCTGGACCCAGCAACTGTTACCAGCTGATGGCAGTTCTGTGTGAAATAAGGAATTAGATTCCAGTGCAGTTACCACTGGGTACAGCCAAAACCACAATTCCCATTTGGAGTAACTGGGTCCTTGTGAGGCAAAAAAACCCCCGAATAATAATAGAGATGAAACTCTCCAGTTATTCACTAGAAGGTCCCTCTGAGTTAAGGTGAGGGGCAGAATGAGATGATGTGTATGTGTGAAAGGAAGATGAAAGCACGGCTCATACTTCCGTAGCACCTGTGCTGTATTTCTGCTTTGAATGGAGACATTCACTGTTTGAGACTTTCAGTCTGATAAACCAACAACCACAACAACTAATAATTGAAAAAGTTGAGACTAAATCTTTTTTACTCACTGAAATGACAAGGTGGCACCACATGTAGGCATCTTAGTATTATCTAAGAGTATATCTACTCTGTATTTAAATGAGAAGTAATTTAAATGGCATTATTCTTAACCTTCTTAGTATGGTATCAAAAAAAGTTGATCACACTCATATACCCTTCACCAAAAAAAGAAGGGAAAAAATTTCTCTATGCTGAACACTGATTTATTCATGACCACCATTAATATTAATGAGAGACTCTTGCTAAATCCCCAAGCCCTGCAGTAGACACCTACACTTAATAATTTAGGAAAGAACTGAAAAGATGGTGGAATAAGACCTAACAAATAGGAAAAAAACCGCAGCATAAATTAAACAGTAACAGGAATTGCAACAGGGGACAGCAAAAACTGCAGAAATTTGTAGTTTGCAGAGGAATGGGGTTGCTGGATTCTAACAGGGTCCTGAAGAGGTAAAAATAGAGCTGGTATGAAGAGGAGTGACAGAAGTCCAAGAAGCTTAGGAAGCTCAGTAGCCTATCATCACCTCCAGAAATAGTGACATATGCCTCCATGATGGTGCAGGTTGGAAGATAATGGTATTATTTTCCAGGGATGAATCAAAGTGATACTTTCTGTTTGTGTATTGTTTTGTTAGTTGGTAATTAGCTTCATGGGAAGAAATTTATCTGTCCTTGCTTCAGCAAAGGCAACAAGGAGGAAGATATATATGAACTCTATGCTTTTCCAAGCAAACAAAACTCAAAATAATGCTTTAAACCAGATGAGCTCTTGTACAGCTGGCTGTATATTAAACACAATTTTGCAGCATAGAAGTTCATTCTTTCAGTTTTCCTCTGTCTCATCACACTGAAAGTACACTGAAAGAAAATGAGACACATTCAAGGGTGAATGTGTCAGTTTTGGCAATCTAAGCTGTTGTACCTTTTAACAACCTCTGTTCTCTTATCCCACATCTTGTAAGTTAAATCCCATATCAAATCAAACCCCATACACACAAGTAGAATTTGATGTAAACAGAAAGCTAGATTTGATGGAATTATACCAAGAATACTTTTGGGCCAAACTGCATGTAATAGAATTTCTGCCAGTGAAGGTGGTCACAGGAGAATCTAATAAACTTTTTTATTACGTTATCACCTTTGGATTTAACTAAAGACAAACAAATGCCAGGAGGTATCATTTCCATGCCATGAGGGCCTGCAAAAATATAGATTTTAAATTAAATAGCTGTTTGAAAGGCAGAAAAAAAGCTGAATTTAGAGCAGACTGACCCAGTGTAGCTGAGGATCTCTTGTATGTGGTGTGAGAAAACATCCTTTATACCTGGAAGACCTTTGCTGCAGAACAGGGTACTTAGGCAGGGCAGGCAAAATTACTAAAGATTTCATCTACCATGTGTTCTAGGAAAAGGCCAACTACTTAAGGAGTTGAACAGGAAGAATTAAATGCAAGTATTAATTTAACATGTAAGAGACTTCTCCCAGTTGTAATTCTCACTGTGATTCTATGTTAAAGAACTCAGATTTGGTTAATATTTGTGTGATTTGGTGAGCTTTTGCGTGATGCCTGTTTCCAAATATGTTCAAAACTCTTTTGCACTCATTCAAATCACTAATCACAGTTTGTTTCTACTTCACTTCCTCTGTAGTGAAGTTCAGAAATTTATCTACACCTTGTAAATTGAGACTGCAAACCCTTTTTCCCTCTTGCAAATCAAGAAGCCTTTGTTAACTGGGTGTCCATTCTGTCTTCTTATTTTGCATTCCATCATATCTATGGTTAGATTGCCTCTTTATGAACAAAGAAAATATCTTAAAAAAATTTAAAAGGCCAGGTTTCACAGTAACAGATGTACTCTAAAAGTTGCATAACATTAAAGAGAGAAGAATTGTGATTTATGATATGATTGGTATAGTGAAAGGCGTTATAGTCACCAAAACAAAGCAAGGACACTATTGGAACAGCTGAGTGCTTCTCCCTCTCCCCCTTTTCCCTCCTTCTCACTCTTCTATTATTGAAATTAATACATTGATGTGGTCAGAGTTTTTGAGGAATTTCTGAAGGTCAACATTTTAA
Organism: Corvus brachyrhynchos; assembly: GCF_000691975.1. Taxonomy (NCBI): domain Eukaryota; kingdom Metazoa; phylum Chordata; class Aves; order Passeriformes; family Corvidae; genus Corvus; species Corvus brachyrhynchos. The sequence continues at coordinate 1,795,920 of NW_008237222.1, read as the reverse complement.
ATATACAGAATCTAATTTTTCTTTCACTTATAGATTAAAAGTAAAGAGCTGTCATCATTCTTGTCATCATTTTGAAATAGCAGTGAGAGTTCTAAGGAAAATCTGAAGTCTGTGTTCTGAAATTTGTCTGTAAGAGATACACTTTATGGGTGTATGTATGTATATGTACCTTTTCCTGTGAAGTTTTTTCTCTTCCTTCTAAATATGATACAGAATTACCCAGAGAAATGGTATCAAAAGGGTTAAAGGCACAATCTTAATGCTGTTCTACACTGATGTCAGCAATTTACGACAGGATGGTGGATTCCAGTGCCAGAAGCTGTGGCACAGGAGAGAATGTTATTTTAACAGCATGATTCTCTATGAAAGCCTGTCATCTTCTGTTCTTGAACCTTTGTTAATGTACTGAGGCGACATGCCCAGATAGAAAAGGAATGTTTTTCAGCTGTTATGTGGTGGCTATTAATATAGATACTGCTATACAATAAATATGATGCCACTGCTTGCCATCATTTTAAATTGACAAAGACGTAGGAATCTCTTGGAACGCTGTGTTTCTAAAGGGCCACAACCTTCATTCCTTATTCAGATGAAACTCTTAATAACCTAGCTCACAAGAAACTTTCCTTTTAAGAATTTTAAGCCCTTGAGACCATCTGGGCACAAATACCATGCTGTGTCAGGCCACATTCACTGTGATTGACAGGGTGTAATGCAACACAAGTTTGAATTTTTCTGCATTGCTGCTCTCACACTCCTTAATATTTGCTTAGCACGCCTGACAATATCACAGTCAGATCCAGCACATGCTCAGTAGCAGGAAAGAGCTGAAATTCTGAACATTATGACTGATTAACAATTTTGTCTGATTAACAGCCCTGACAATTCACAGTGGATGAATAAAAAATTTAGTTTTTAAGTCTTCCCAAAATTTCCTTTCTTTCTGTTATCACTTTCCCAAATCACCCAGCTGTACCACAAAGATATATGTACATATTTTTCAAAACAAAATAAGTTTTTATTAATAATAAGAGAATAAAATATTAGAATAAAAAAGACAAACTTTCAGTCTACTAAGGAATGTTTTATATATGGCATTTTACCAGTTGCTCACCATTTTCTTTTGGCTAACAAGTTCTTGCAACATCATAGCCAATGACTATAGAGATAATTCTTCAAGACCTACCCACATGCCCTTCTAGGCAAATTATCAACAATGCATGTTCCTGAAAAGATAATTCTGTGTACCCGACTCATCAAGAAAAGAATGTGAGTCACCAAGATGAGCAGATGCACCTAAGTTGCCTGAGCCAATTAGGTCACCTAAGCAAATGTGGCACTTCAAGGCATCAGGTCACACAAAATTAGCTTGGTGATCTGAGAGAGCAAGAAATTTCTGCGGAACCAGTGGAATTTACAAAAATAATCTACAGAGAAGTAAATCTCTGTATTTGAATTTCCTGTATGTCTGTAAAAATAAGACACTTCTTTAATGTTAAATCAAAGTAACTGTTAATACTTTTTATACCAACATTAAAATGTAACATGCATATATATATTAGTGCTCATATTTGAAATACAGTGGCACAAAACTGGTTGTTTTACCTGTTCATACCTACTTGTACATAATTCCTGCTCAGAAAGTTTACCACCTACCTTTCACGTACCTTTTTGCCTCCACTTACCCTGATCTGTTTTTCTGCCAAAAATACCAGAAAATGCAGAAGCATAGCATTATTTCTGTTATACATTAAAAAAAGAGAAAATGCAAAGGAAGAGGGTGGAATCTAAACCCAAATTTCTAACTGCATTACTGCTGGAAACAAAAATCAAAGATTTACAAGATCTCAGCAGAGGAAGTAGCTAATTACAGAAATAGGTGATCTACTAGTCAGAGAACAGAACTGCGATTTGTACAAGCACATGCTGTAGAACTAGAGGAGGCATCCTGGGTCAGTGAATCCAATTCCCTGCTATCATAAATAATCATGTCATACAATCCCATTCATCTCATTTGAGCTCCATCTTAAAACCCTTTATATGAATTTGCAGAATAAATGCATTCATAGCTAGTTTATATTCATTTGTTCTTGGGTAACCTTGTCCTTTAGCAAAAATAACTCATCTTCCTCTTGCCCCCCATTTATTTATAGAAGGCAATCATACTTTTCTCAGCTATTATTTTGCTAGGCTAAATCCAGCTCTTTCAGTCCCCTCTTGTAAAACAAATTCTTCATTCCTTTAGTTATCAAAGAAGCTGGTCGATGTACCTGCTCCAGTTCATTCTTGATTTTTTTTAATACTCTCTACAATGTTCCAAATAGTTTTAACCCTTCCTATTACCAGTGATCAAAATTTCATTACCTACTGGAGATACTTTCTTTTCCTTCCTTCCTTCCTTCCTTCCTTCCTTCCTTCCTTCCTTCCTTCCTTCCTGCTACCTTTCTGGGATTCTTGCAAGTTCTTCTGGATGAAAAAATCTCACTTTGGGTATTTTCTAGGAGTCCATCTAGATTAAATCATTGCAGTCTATATTTTCGCTGTTGTGCCATGATAATAAGTTATTATAATATTACTATTGTTTCAGACTAATCCTACATTGTCAAAAATTGCTAGTTTTATTACAATAACTTCATTATTCATTAAAGCAAATGAGAAGCCAAAAATGCTGCATAGGCTGAAAAATATAAACAGAAATTTATGCTGCATAGATAATATCATGTGCAAAAAATCTTTGTAAAATGTAGCTCAGTAACATAGCCTGGTATCTTAGATATACGCAGATTAATCAGAACTAACCTGGCAATTAAATGCTGGAAAGGCACAGGGTATTAGACAAAATGAGAAGATTAATGTTAAAAAACAGATGAAACAGAAGATAGTACAGCTTCTTCAACAATATTATATATGGCAAGATTCTGAGTAGAAAAAGAATTGTTTGATATGGCAAATATATGCTATACATCCCAAAAGAGAAAAAGGGCCAGACTAGTCAAAAGACAGACTAGACAAAAGCATCACCAGAGGCTTCAGAAACTCCTGAAGACTAAAACACTAGAGAGCCTAAATACTTATTGTTCACATTTGTAAACAGGTTTCTGAGCTTCTGCCTAGCTCCTGAATGATTAACTGCTGTCTTGTTCACTCCCATACAAAGGCACATGGAATCATACTTTTTTTCCTACTTAAGAATGTCTTGTTATTTATATAAATAGCTTGTACTTATTCTGACCATATATTCTGCAGCACTTAGTTCAGCCGGATAGCTCCTAACTATAGAGAATACAATCCCTTGAGTAAGTAGTTGAATTCCAGACCCTTGATCTGATCTAAGGAAAAAGATACTTAAGAATATTTTCCTTATCTACCTAATAGCTTTTCCCTTCTGAGCTAAATATTTCTATTTTGTGAATATCTCCTTACAATAGCAACAAATTATATTGTGAAAAATGCATGTTTCCTTGTAGTGGAAAAATAAATAAAAGCGATAAAACGAGAAAAATCTCTCTCTTGCTGTTTACTTAAATTTTGAAGAATTTGAGATACCTAGATTATTATGGAACATTTTATAAAAAGGCCATCTTTCACTACATCATCTTTAAGTGTTTTAGAGACAAAAGATGATTCACTGACACAGCTTTGAATGAAATTTCTGGGATTGGTCAGAATTTTTAACCAGCTAGGACCAAAGGTTAAATTACTTGACCAAGTAAGCTCAGTGAGTCAGAAGCGGAGTCAGAAGGAATAAGACCCAGGAGTGAAATTTCATCTTTTTGAGGCCAATATAATTTTCCTAACATTTTCTGCTTAGCCAGGATTTCACTTCAGTTTCTATAATATGCTTCTGCCTCCTCTAATCACTAAAGCACAATGGCTCTAAGTGGCTCTACAGTTACTAAATTTTGAAACTCTTCAGTTACTAAATTTTTAAAGGCTGTTTTGTTGGTGGTGCTGGTGATATTTTTTGCCCTCTCGTGTACTTGATTTCACATGATTTAACAAAAGTGCACATCAATCATTATTTCAGTAATATAAGCTTAGGCAAGTAGCTTGATTTAAAATTTACTGACACTATAATCCCTTAAATAGTTACAGCATAGCATTAACTTATTATAGAGAATGACTGTGTAATACAAAAATTGAATAAAGTAAACCATAAATAAAATTTCTGAAGAAAGACAGATCTCATGTCAGGCTATTTGCACCAAAAAACATGATGGTAATATACAATATTTATGGACTTGATCTAGAAACACTTTAGCAGCTTTTGTTTATATGTATGGGACTAACAATGGTAACATTTTCTGTCATAAATATTTGGAAACTGTGAAACAAAGAAAATAAAATAAAACTCTGGTTATTTTGATCAGTCTGGAGAATTTCGCATAGCCCAGCAAATTAAATATTTCTTCTTTCAGCAGCCAAAAAGCTATTGAGACATTTTCTTAAAATAAGTATATATCTATTTTTTAGATCATTACTATACTTGATAAGCTTATCACAAAAATTTGTAAATACCAAATTGGTTGTAGTCTTTTTTCAGCAACACTCAAAAATTAGTGAAAGCTTAGCTTTGACACCTTCAATACTTTCTTGAAAATCCTAATTTTCTGATGATAGTGATTGTCCAGAATTTTCCTCAATATGCTTGAGAAATATTTGAAATTGAAGAAGGGATGCTTTGATTTAATACTTGTATTTTTAACCAATTCAGATGGGCATATTATCCAAGGCAATTTTACCAATAACATTCAATCTGGACAGCTACTGTTCTCACATTACTGAGATAATGTTACTGCCATTAATAATCTCAAAGAGCCTCAGAGTTTGGAGGCATTGCGTAGAGCCTCAGATGACTGCATAAAGGTCATCATTTTAATAGTCATAACATTAAAAATACTGGAAACTCCATACACTTGGCTTAGTTCTCCAGTGTGTTTACCTTCTAAAAGACAGAAATTATTGTGACAGGAAGAACATTTGCAGGGAACATAACACTATAAAAATGACACTCTAGTGCAAGCTAAGCTTATAATAATATAAATATTGGTGTTATTAATGCCACCTAAAGTATCCACTTAAAGTATCCAAATACAAAATATACCTATCTTGTGTGCAATGCCAACAAGGTATTGCTTCTATTGCAAAATTTCATTTTAAACTGATTTATTGCACTGATGTCCATCAGAAAGGGAAAGGAGATTGAGGAGATGCACAATGGGAGTAAGAGAGGGCCAGGAAAATAAAGAAGACCGAAATACACTCAGAGTTAATAACATAAGTTACATAGTATCTTTCTACAGATTTCCACTGTGTGTGATTTCAACTACCAGCTGCACTGTAGGTACTTCTACGTGACTGTGTTTTCCTGACGTGAACAGAAATTTAGACATTTTTAAGGGTTTAGCAACTAAGGCCTAAGGATATAATATCTGTAATATATACATAACAGATCTTATGAACAGGTGCCTGGATAAAAACTCCTCCAGTGTTCAACTGATTCTTACTATTATTTCAGTGCCTTGTCTTCTCAATTACTAACCCATGGCTCCAATTGAAGACAAGGCATAGTCAGTGCATTCTCTGTCAAAGGAGAAGATATGAATCCTATGATATGGCTCAACTCTGATCAATCATTTTTTGCTATTCCATATCACCAAACTTGGTTAATTAATTTATCTTGAGTAACGAGAAGGTTTCCTTATGCCAGCTGTGCCTGCTCCATCACTGCATACATATTTTCAACACTGATACATCAGTGCTGTGTCAAAGCTAATTCCATTTGTGCCTAGAAATGAGACTTACACAATTTCTTGGAGACTATGTATTAATTTCTGCTTTTAGAAAAATATCCCAGTATTCTGCTTATTGAGACAAAGGCTAAAAGAGTAAAGACAGCATTCCAGCTAGTGGGACAAGTACAATGATTTTCAGTTTGTCAAAAAACGCTCAGCATTTCTCACTATTTTTTTGATTGACCTGGAAACAAACATGTTTCAGAAAGGCAGTTCTTTAGGTCTGTGAAGAATTCAAGCCTGAATGTTGCAAGTATACATGGAAAACACATATAGATGTATTGGATCCTGGTTTTACAAACTTTCTGTAGATCATTTAGGTACAAACTAATTTTTACACCGTTTTGATAAAAAATGCTAAGATGCAGTACTGAACCTGAATCATACTCAAATTCTATGCATTAGCTTAATTCCAGGTACCCATATAATAACTTTTTCTCTCCCTTTGGGATGCATTCTTGTCTCAGTGCCCATGTTCCACTAAGACAAGAAGAAAAGGAATACATCCTTTTCCAGGTGGCTTGTAGGACTTTACAGTAGAGTTAAACCTAGCAATCACATCTCAAGCTATGTGGCCATTTCTTGGATGGATGCTCCTTTGCATGACAGGGAAAGCATAAAAACATCATACACATAATAAAAGTTTTAACAACTACTCAGAGAAGTGCTTGATTAACCATAAGAGACATGGAAAGGGTAGTCAGAAGAAGTTACCCCAGTCCTTTGAAGTCAGGGGGAATTATTTCTATTGATTTTGCTGAAGGCCTAACCATCACCTAAGTCTTTGACTCCAGGAACTTTAGTCACTTATATTAAAGCAGAGAATCTTAGCTATTTCGGTGTTACTAAGCCACACAAATACCTAAAAAAGGGTTACATCCAAATTATTCAATTACCTGTCACAATGGGATGATATTAAATTTCAGAGGTTTATGCAGCTCAAAGTTGTGTTTAGGACACCAAATAAGTAATTCTGAATCACTTGAGATATGTTGTTCCACTGAATCAAAAAGTTTTATTTGAAATTTATTTACATATTTCTAAAATTCTCAGCCAATTCTGAACATAGTATGGGAAAAAAAACTTATGACTGTGTTAAATTTAAGAGGAATGGATTCTTCATTAATATTTTATGTTCTCTTTAATTTTTGTTACTCTGGAAAGGTAATCAGATCAGATCATCTAGTTGACTGTTCATTCTTCTGTTGAAGTCCTGAACTAGCATAACTAATCATAGAAAATTACATCAGTACAGACCAGCTGAGGAGCAGAGCTGCATGTTCAGATCACAGAGTATATATTCTATATACTGAATATCGAATCGGTAACTGGATGCAACATTTCTGCCCACTGAAGCTCACCCAGTATGATATTGCAGTATTTTCTCTTCAGGAAACACTTGAGAACAAAAATTTCATATATATATGAGAAATTGCTAGGATAAACTGCATATTACAAAAATTATTCCCACATTCTTTATTAGGCAAATTAGTTTAGGAAGTTTTAGCACAGAGACAAATTGTGCAAACCAAGATGTTGGGGACATGCATAAAAGCTTTCCCTTGAAATAAATCCTAATTCTTCCCATGTCTCTAGAAGGAAACTGGTTTTGACAGACTGTATTTTGCCCCTATTTCATTTAAATATTCATATCAACATTTACCAAGGGAGATTGGTCTTTGTTTTAATTCTCATTGCATGCCAGACAACCTGCTGCCTATTCTCATTACTTTTTTTACTTTTTGCTGTTGTTTTGTGGATTTTGCAGGCAATATTGCTACAATTTAAATTTTTTTTTTTTAAAAGTCACCATGAGAAAACTTGATCTCCAGAAAGAGCTTTTACTTCAAACTGTCTCAGATTTATATTTTAGGCCATACTACGTTGTGAAATTAAATTTTTCTCACTCAGAAACATAAAAATATGTTGGTGGTTCTTCTTGGTCCTTCCAATGGAGATAATTGAAAGAAACTTCCACTGAAAGAAATATATTTAAGTATATTGGAGACCTTGCAAAATGGTCATCATGTTCAAAAGCTATTGACTTTGACTGGAATTGAAAGAATGCAGAATTCTGAAGGACGGTGGAAAGGAGACTGCTTCACAAATTTATTTTTGATCAAACTGGAACTAGAAGGAGCCAATGTCATGTGTAGCACGACATAGAGGCCTGTACTTAACAGGAATAATATCTTAGTCACTTTTGGGAGAGAGTGGGAAGGTAGGGGAGAAAGCTAAAAAACTTCAATTGTTTTAGCATGAAATGAGTGCAGTACAGCTGCATGATTCTTAAGCTTTGGGGGAAAATAAAGCAATCATAGATACTGTTGAGTAAATAGTGGTTTTAAGTAAGTAATTTTTAATCAAGTAATGTGGAGTCAATTGTCCCAGGAGCAATACTCGTTATGCACTGAGATACTAGTGAGAAAGTATTCCTGACTTACATGGCTACAATGGAGAGCAAAGCTGCTAGAAGTCAGCCATTGCTGCCTGGAGATATCTGTAAAAACTGATATATGCGTAAGTTGCAGTCATGGTCTCTATGGTACAGTGTTCTTCAGATATTTGCTGTACTTTATGGAGAGCATTACAATGTCCTTCCCCTATTTGTTCCAAATTCACTTCTTTATGTAGAAAATCCAGGTATTTCGAAGCTGCAGCTTCATTAGGAGTAATCTGATTATAGTAGCATTTTTAATGCTTGTACTTGGGCTGGAAGCAGACAATTGTTTTGCTGGGTTTATTTTTATTATTCTCCCAGGCCCCACACATTTATGTAGCAAACTGGCAAGATATACTAAGCACATGTATGACTTTCTCTACAGGATGGCATGCTAATCCTCAAAATAAAGCAAGTAGCTCTGTTCAAACAGTGTGAAAATTTTGCTGTTTGTGGAATGTCTTTTTTTTTTAAGTTTATATTAAAAAGTAGAGGATTCTTTAACATTTCCCTATACTTAGTATTTTTAATAAAAATCTAACACACTTTTAAAAATGAATTTTTTAAAACATACCCTTTGGACTAAATATAGTGCTTTTGATTCTGTTTTCAAAAGTGTTGTGGATTTTTGCAATTGCTTTTTAAACTACTATGGATATAGGCAGCATGCACAAAAAGGCAGATCACTCTAGTTTCCCAATTGATTTATCAATGTACTGATATCTACACATGGACTCATAAACAACCAGCACTCTCTACTTTACTTCAGTCATTTCACAAAGGTCTGTACACGCACCGTGTTTCTGACTATTTACAGCCCTAAATATGTTTTGCCGTGACACTGTCAATTGGTCTGATATAAGGATGCTCATCTGCTTTCTGCTTTATCCTATAGGTGAAGATTTGAAAAAAGGAGTAAGTCTCTTCATTTTCATTTATGTAGATGTAAAGTAATTCCATATTTTAGAAGAATAAACCTATATTTATACTGAAGAAAAATCTCTGGTGAAAGTATGACCAGTCACATTTTAATTTTTGCTATTTCAGGTTTTACAGTTCCTTTTCCCTTACCGGTAATGATACATCATGAGAAGACAAACACTGGAAAATTATCAGAAATATTCCCCTCTATTTAAGACCAGTAATATGAGATATGGTATTATTTATTTCACATTATTTTATATGCAACATTGCAATGCATATAAGGGAAAGGTTCCCCAAATGACTGTCGGCAATTATAGAACACAGATACTTATTTATAATAAGGAGAATCTTCCTCCTGTAAATTGCCTGAAAAGCAAGAAATACACTGGGATCATGAATTCAACTTGTGTAATTACCTGGGAGAAAGGAAGAAGAGATTTGTTTCTTGTCATATGGGTTCTAATCTCATTTTCCCACAGCCTAAAATGACAGCTTTGTACTGATGTCTATTAGCAAACCTGTGGGCTCCTTCCCCTCTGATAGGAGATGTTAAAATAGATGGAATCATAGTACCATGAAAATACAACCCTTTAATCTTGGTAGGAAGACCTAGGTTTCAGCACATCTAAGGCTTTAAACATTAGAGGTTACAATAGAAGGGCAAAGTGAGGGAGAGGGAGAGAGCGAGAGAGCAAGGGTGAGAGAGGGATGCTGGATATAACATTTCTAGAAGAACAATCCATTGGGAGTAACTTTTGCAGCGCTGTTATTTGCAGTTGGAATATGCAGGCAATTGGCGTCATTTTGCTAATTACTTATCTAGATTGTGCATACGTATCAAGTCAGTGGAGTTATAAACATAATCGATGCACCCATAAATAATTGTGTGCATAAACCACTGCCCTCAATTTCATAATCAGAAGGGAATGTAAAGATTTTCAGTTCTGACTGACCAAGTCTCATGTTGAGTATTAATATTTCTCTGTATGATATAAAGACCTGTGATACTATTGAACATTGCAGAATATTTTTGTAAAGGCGGCCTTCACTAGAGTTTTACATATTGGCATTAGGTTAATACAGTGATGAGCAGAATGAGATCACATAGAACAGAACGCAGTGTGGCTCATTATTATTCACTTTTGTTTATATCTAGTTGCAAAACATTGTACTAGTTTCTATAAAGGAAACAATGACTAATGAAAGGACACATTTATTCTTAGACATTAACAGCCTCTGAGGTACTACTGAAATTTTTACTGGAAAAAGGTCACTAAATCCTGAATGAAAAACATCACTGGTTACCAGCTAGCAAAGTCTTATTGTAAATTCTGGAGATAAATATTCACTGCAACACAGCAATACTGAATTTTCTCTAGTAACATTACCGCAATTGTCTCGTGCTGTTCATATCTTTCTTAGACAGCACCACCAGAATATGCACAATTAAAAGCATAACTGAAACTTAAAATGTCAACTTGATAGAGGCCTCTGATTATTCTCCCTATTCCTGCAACAGAGAGTTCCTGCAGCAGGAGAAATTATTTAATTTGTTAAAACTGATAATTTTGAAATTTACTGCACGTGGCAAAAGTCCACAGTTGCATTGATAAAGCCATTATGTCTGTAGTCCTCTAGCAGAAGGAGATGAGGGTTAGGCCAGTAAATTTTTTAGAGCTATATTACATGCCCACAATGGTCACATGCCTGTGAAAATCAAGCTTCATTAGTTATAGCAGTGGTGGAATGCATGAAAAATGTCATGGAAAACACGTCAGTCGCAATGGGCATAGCAATTGCTATGAGACAGAACTGCAGTATGAAATAGATGCCTCAATAAATTACTTCACAGATGACTCTGAAACTCCAAACTCTGTGGCAAATAACTACAGCAGTGCTGTAAACCTGACCTTAGGCAATTGCATGCCCAAGCATTTCCAGTTAAATCAAGAAAAAAAATATTTACTTTGTCTGAGAGATTTGAAGAGCAGGGTCCTCTGTTGATTCTGAGGCAGCCAGGGCACAAACAGCATTGTCAGCTCCCAGACTGCAATCTCTTTCCCCTATTGCTAAAGAAGGAAGGGTGGCCTACAGTCATGGCTCTAACAAGGAGTGTAACAGAGAAGTTTTCTGTTTTATGGTGTGGATATTCAGCTGCTTTAAATTGGTCGAGCCATGATTTATGCAAGTGCTACACATCTAATATCAAGAAGCTTTCTGAATCTACAGGTGCATCAGAATTCTTTGATCAATGCTGTTCTTAACACTTCCTTCTATCTTATGTTTACTTTCCCTCTATTTATGTCAGGAAAAATAGTGCAGAGTTTGTTTCTGATAATGTGCTTTTTACAAGGACTTGTACAGTGTGACTGAGGCTCAAGTCTGCTTTGTGAGAACAGAGGAAGAAGAGCATGTGGAGGTGAAAGAACAGTTTAGCTTCCTTACCTAACAAATCTTTTCACTTCTGACAGGGACCGGAAAAATAAGGCTCTGTTAATAGTGGTGGGTCTACCTGAGTCCACCTTTCATTTCATATAGATCACCAAAGACTATGTCTGGATTTCAGATAGTAAGAAAAAGATTTTGTATTCAGCAAGAGAAACTGTGTCATTTTCTCCCCTCGTAAGCTTTTAAAATATTGCACTTTTTTTGTTACTTGTTTTACACTGTCAGGAAAGACAAATCAGAAACCATAACATTGTTTCTGTTGTCAGGAATGACATGTTGACTTGTTTCTTACCCTGGTAAGGGTATTTTAATTTCTACTTGTACTTGATTTGTCTGAACTTTTTAATAAAATATTTGCTAATCTGACAAAATTTGAGTTTTCTCCAATTTCCTAAAATCAATTTTAAAAAACATGTTTGGCTGAATTTTAGTGCTCATGAAAAGGGAAGGCAGATACCACCAAGCGAATCATCACACACAAGTTCCCCAGCACAGTTCTGCCAAAGCAGTTCAGTCCCACACCTGTCCTGGAACTATTCACAGAGCTAATCTATGCAGTAGTTATTCCCGTGTGGGCAACTATCCATGAGAGGCTTGACTGAGACCAGCCAAATTCATCTGCCTTGTGTTTTATTACTCACAGGAAGCTCGATCTGAAAGAATGAAGGGCTAACATGTTAACTCATACAGTGCCATTTTTCCACTGAGCTTTTTCTTCTCTTTTACGGTTACAGTGACTGAATTCTAGTCAGATTCTTTACTGGACTTTCTGCAAGATTAGAAGTAAGCAAATAACTAGAATTACATGTTGTTCCAAATATTATTGCTGCCACAACACTCATGGAGAAGGCTGACACTGTAAAAAAATTGCACACCCTCACTAAAAAAGCAAGGACATATATCTTTAGAATAGCCTTCACCATGAATTATCTCCTTCCTTCATATTAAGGGCTCAGACTTGGTGCTGATGCTGATTGTGGGCATTTGGTGTGCCTGGGGGAAGAGAAATGCCAACCCTGCCATATGTACGTGTGCAGGGAGTTTCTGCAGCCATTGCTGGCTTAGTCCTCAGTCTGTACCACTTCCTGTCCCCCGACTGCAAAATCCAGTGCTGAATTCTGCCCTGCCTTCAGCCGCAAGAGGCACACCATAGTATAGAGTTTGATCAATGTTTGACCTAGCCAGTGATTTAATGAACAAGACAGCATGAATGCACTGATGATGCAGAAAAAACCTCACAATTCTGAATGTTATAGTGTACAATGAACATTTCCTTCATCAGGTTTCTTATAAGCAACAGTAATAAAGACCCACTTTGGTGTCATTTGCTCCCATAGCACTGTCCCCATTGCTCCCCTAATTCATTCTTCTTTTGTTGCATAAGGGATCTCTAATCTCTTTCAGATGAGAGGTCTAACAAAAAAAGCCACCAGGATCTATATTATATACTTTAAATAACAAATAATATTAATTATTCCCCTTTGATTTATCCATGTAAAGCAGGCTTCCTGTGTATAAACCCATTCCTGAGAGGAAAATTTAAGACTAGTTTCTCACTAATTGCTTTTTCCATCCCATCTTTTCTCTGTTTTTTCTTATGGTTAGAATGCACAGTTTCTAAAGGCACAAAAATGAGAACCTAGAATAATATTAATAGGGAATAGACTAAAGAGCACCAGACTTACAAAACCAAAAAGGGTCCTGTTCCAGAGGTAACACACTCTGAGCTAACATTAACTGTGTGATAATTCAAATGTGCTATGCCCACCACAGAAACAATTAGGAAAATGCAACAGGTCCTTTTCTCCTCTCCTAGAAGGTGTACTGTCCTACCTCTCCCTCTCATGGCAGTCATTTTCTTCTCAGACAAATAACAGCTTAGGTGGTTAAAACTGTGATGACTAGGAAAATCTGATTTTCTGTTGCACATAAACTTGTTTATCTCTGGACTTAATTTGGTCTGGACAATTTTGATTACTCACTTACATCCTGTTTTTCAGTTATTTTCTAATCACTTTCCCTTTCCTGCTTTTATCTTCCCTTGGCACAATACTTAACTTTCAAAAATGATATCAGAAATATTTAAATGAAAATAAAAGTGTATGTGAGCATTATTATTTCAGTTTCAATAATATCTTTAGGATACTTGTCCTCCATGCACCTGACATGACAGACATAAGAGGATGAACTCCAGCTTAAAAGATCCTTCTTAGCTGAAGAGCTAACTAAAAATTCTGATTCAGCCTATGGTGCCACATGTATTTAAAATATAGAGACAGTGAGAGAGAGAAATAGGAGAATGGTATGCCGCTACCAGAATACAAACATATGTCAATAAAAGTACTCCAGACAGCGGGAAGGCAAATTTCATAGCAAGGCCCCAGGTCTCTTTTTATTTCCTATTGTATTAAGGAGGAGATAATCTTTTAGCATTGCACTGAAAGAGTTAAAAGAATGCCTTTCAACAAGCATTGGCTATCAATCAACACAAGACAATATACGGGGCTATATTTAAACACCCTTTCCCAAGACTGCCAAATATTTCTTCACAAGACTTAAGCAGCCTGTGAACTGACACTGATGTTATCTGAAATTTAAAGGTGTTTATTCTCCTGGTGCTCAAAAAGGATCATCTTTCTGCAGCTGGTTGGCTGTACTAGAGGATGCCTTCTCTGGGTCAGCACATGCATAACCAGACAATCATTTGGCAGCTTGTAAAATATGATTGCATATGAGATATTGATGGCCTAAGGGAAGTTCTGAATATCAGAGATTTATAATTAGAATACCTATGCATTTGATTCAATAGAGTTTCCATCAATGTCACAGAGATGAGTGGTTATGAATTTCAGAGTCATCTCTGCTCATATGGACTGATTTATGTACTTTCAACTTTGGACAAATGAAGGGTGAAGAGTTAAAGCTCCTCTACCTAGAGACCTCTTTATCCTTTGAAGGGCTCTGAAATTTATAATTGCCTCTCCTGGTGCTCAGGATCAAGCTCCACAGTTGGTAACTCATGACCTATTTATGATCATGCCATCCATCCACTTTCAGTTATTCTGTCCTCTTATCTGTAAATTCACAGTCGCACCATGTAGGGTGTGTGGATCTGCTGATAAGACATTTTTGCAGGAAAGAGAATCTGGGCAGATCAACAATTCTGTTGCCAGAGCTGCTGGCAGCAACTCTAACATCTCATTTATTCCAGATTTATAAAGATCCGCTGTACTGATCTGAGAATAGAGCTGTGTGTTTGACTTCAGTGATAATAGACTAACCTGTATTTGGTACTAGATATAAAGTTAAATAGATACTGATAAGATTATCCAGTGTGGGACAGAAAACAAACTTCTTGTTAGCATTGAGATACCCACATCTCCTGGACTGTGGGCTTGGGTTTCCTTCGGTTTCGCTTTTGGGTTTTTTTAGTGGGTTTTGGTTCATTTTTCATCTTTATTTCATTTTCAAAGACTGCATTTTACTGGAATTATATGCAACTAAAATCTAAGATTCTAGTGTATCACACAAGATGGGATACAGAACCCTGTATCCAGAATTTAAAATGAAATCAAATTTCATCAACCCTTCTTAAGAATGTATTGAATGGAGTACTACTTGTGAAAACTGTTCTTAGTCAACTGTGGGGGGAAAGAATTACAGGAGAAAACCAAACAAACTAGAAAAACTCATGTACAGTTTCCATTTCAAAGTTCTGCAGTATCACTGTTTGCCCCACTAACTAGTTAAATCATAAAAAAGGAAGATGCTAACTAAGCTTCAGAGGAAAATAGATTTTGTTAAATGCTCTTTTACTGCTTTAATTCTCTTGGAAATCTCTTTTTTTGTTGGTTTTTTTTCTACATTTTGTTTGTGTGTGTGTCCCCACATGTACATTTTTAACATTTTAAATATATAATACCATATGAATAAATAAGAGATTTTAAAAAAGAGATTTTTATAGGGCTCAACATGGATAAAGGGACTACAGTAACCTTACTGTAGATGTTCTGCCGCAGATGCTTAGGCATCTCTGAGCAATTACAAAGGACTTGGCTCTGTCTGTGGCATTCAAAGTGCACATTCTTAAAAAAATGAGAGGTGTCCATTATGCTTTTATCTTTCAAGTATTTTCAAAGCTGTAGTGGTAGACACTTCTCTCCATGAGTAAAGACTGTAATTCTGCTACACAACTGCTAAACAATAAGGTTTCGAAATTAGTTTTGTGAAACAGTGAAAGTAATTTCTCAAATAATAGAAAAAACTACTTCTAATGGCAAAATGCATTTTACAATTTACTGTTGAACTGTTCAAGTAGCAGCTCTTCACTGAGCAGCATGGCACAGGGCCAGAACGAGCTATTTCAAACATCACTGTTAGGCATACACCAATTTGATACACAGGATTTAGCAATACAGGATGAGAATGACTCTGCCTGTATGTGATCATGTTCTGTTAAATTTTAGCAGTATCTAACTGTATACTCATCTTCAACTTGAGGAAATTTGTTCTTAGACAACTAAATTTGTTTTAAAGGAGGAGAAATTTATCAGGCTGGATAATAGCACTTTTTAGTTGCTTAGTTTAGTTATATTGTTTTGGAAATTAATTTTCAATGGGCAGTTCAAAGCATAAAGTAATGAAATATTGAAAAAGTTTAAATCAAGAAAGAAAATGTTATGAGCATACTAGAGACAGAAATGTGAGCTGTTGGTTAGACTTGCTTGTCTTTTCTGCCTCCACTTCCTCTTCTTCAAAGAATAATGTGGGGGCTAACAGTAATGGAGCTATACAACATGATGAAATATGCATATAGAACAGCAATATATTTAATTGGAGTCCTACAACCACCCGATCTAAGACAACAGCAATTCGGGTATCAAAGTGTTTTGGTTTTGGCTTTTTTTTCCCTTAACAAATGATGAAACTTTACAGCAAGTTATCAACTGATATGGCTCAAGAAATAATGTGTAGTCTTGGAGCATTTGTGACTAACTCCAAAGCTAAGTGGTTAAAGATAAGAATAAGGTTAAACCTGGATGAGCCAATGAGATGGCCTGCAAAACCAGACAAACAAGACTACTAAATAGGGTACATTTAGTTGGATGCAAATCTCTCAATGACACAAGAAGCACCACCTTGGAAAAACTTCCTAGATCACAAATGAAATTATAAGGTACTGCTAACAAATACCTCATTTAGAGACACCTGACATGGTTTCAGTTAGCATTTAAGGCATGAAACAGGCTTACTAAAACCCCCTCACTTACCAAAATCGCAGTTCATTAAATGATATGCGCACACGATGCCTTGTCTACAGATAGTTTTTACAGAAGTATACCTAAGTACACTGTAGCTGTGACAAACACCTGCACTGCTACAATCCTAATAAAGACACAATTCTAGTAACTCTAATTACTTTTACCTACATAGCTTGTTTTCCTGTACATACACGAAGAAACTACTAATGAAAGCATATATACATTAGTATAACCAGAGACACGCTGTTGGGGTTGTATCATCCTCAATTACAGCTAAATTACATCACTTTGGGGTATTTAAATCATTACTCACATGAGTAATACCTAATCATGAGAAGAGTGTCTGTGAAATTAACTTGCCAGTGAAAGAGAGAAGGATTGAGTCTGGAATCAAGTACATTAATTTAAAATACAGTTCTTCAGCTGTGAAGTTGTATTTCATAAGCACAGGTAAGTTTGCTGCAGACTCTTTCCATTGACCTCGGGAGCAATACCTCTTGGGAGCACCTCAGCTTTTTTACCCAGTATAGAAACTTCCAACACACTGGCGGAAAAGTATGAGTTTTTCTTATTGTTTAATTTGATTTGCAGTTCACCAACAGAATTAATTTTGAATTAATGTTAATTATATATGCTTTGAAAAGCCTGAGGGAGACCTCTATGATTAGACAAAGTCACAGTCACCTATATATGTAACACATACAAAAACTGTATATATATGCAAGTACATATAGATATAACCAACTTTTCTTTTTCAATATTGCACATTAATTATCTTGTTCTCAGTATGATACTGATATAAAATAATACTTTTTTGCATTAGTTTCCAATGACATTGTAAATATCATCTTTTTTTCTGTAGGAAAAATATAGAGGAAATCTTAAGAGAAAGAAATATTTGTACTCTGAAACTTCTAGTCTGCAGTTGATGATTCTGTGACTGAAGTTTGACCATGTTTTGGTCCTCTGCAATCTGTGTGAAGATTGAAGACTGTGCATGAACATCACCAAAGCCCTCCAGCAGTCCTAGGACAGGGTGCTGGAGCACTGTGTCCCCTCCCCACGCAGACAACCCTTTTGAAAATCATGTCTCTTGGCTAATTCTTACGGAACAGCTTGGCCAGGTATGAGCTGCTAGTGCAGCTCTGTGGTGCAGGACTGCCAAGTACTGTCAGAAAAAGCTCTGCTCTTTGGTTTAATTTGACCTGTTGGTTTTGAGAAGCAATGACAAAATCAGCCAGTGAGAACTGGGAGTAACAGTGCAGCCCACTGATTTCTGTTCTCAGGAGCTGCTGATGAGGCTTTTCATACAGAGCTCTCACCTTCCCTGCTCTCAAGAGGTCATGTAGCACTTTCGTATAGTTTACAGTATTTACTACAAGAGAAGAGTGTAGCATCAACCTGCCTGGGTCTTTCTGAACACAGATGTACAAGACAATGAATATCTAATAAATCAGATATGGAATATCAAAATCTTTGGCTTGTAATGCTCCCACAAGATCTCAGACATTAAAAAATCTTTACGATTTTGTCTGAAGAGAGTTTTGGGAATAGCTTTAGATTAATTTAGTCATCTAGAATGTTTTTATGAAGGAACTAGCTTGATATTTATATGATATTTTTAAGATAATTAGATTACCAATGACAACTTGGACACAATAAAGAACTTTGGTCAAAGAGTAGAATTTCTGTCACTTCATCCAAACATTTTCACTGTGATATATTCAAAAATAAATGATGATGAAAGGAAGTAAATACTGAATTCTGTGGCCCAAGGTATGCCTCTGCCTGGGCCAGGATTTGCAAAAACACACTGCAGACCATCACAGTAACCTACAGATTATTGCCTGAACTACCTTTCAAAATTTTCCTTTTTCTCCAAAATGTTTTGACTGCAGCCTTTAATCCACAGCTGTTGCATAAAACTACAATGATAATTTATACTGTGAATAGTTTGCTGGTGTTTAAGAGTTATGATGTTGCCTGTTGACTTGAAGGCCAGGCCAGAATATTATCTGTGACATCTAACATTCTTCTTAGTAAGGGGCAGATCCTGTAAAATACTGACCAGGGCCTGTTATAAGCAAGGCACCTCACACCTGGGTCTGAAGTAAAGCCATCACTCTGCAGGACCAAATCTGGCAATGATCTGATCCTGTATATCAAAATAAGTTTTTATGTGAATGGACTTAAGCAGTTTCAAAGACAGTACCTTTGAATGATAAACAATTTTCTGTGTCATATGGCTTTGTAAATACATCCTTGCATTAAAATAGGCTAGAAAAGGCTTATGGGAAAAAACCCAAACTAAATAAAGCAGTCATAGCTTGAAGTAAAATATACAGGAGACTGTTTCTAGAGTTGAAACACAAGATTTCTTTTAAAAAGGGAAATTTTACAGACCTTAAGTTTTCAGGAATGCTGAATAGGGCATGATGGATTTGTTTTAAATTGTTGCTAGTATTTAATTTTGATAGAGTTCAAAGGGGCCATGTCAGAAGAAGGAGTGAAAGACAGGAAAGAAAAACAAATAACCAACCTGTACTCTGGGCAAATCATCATTAAAAAAAAAAAAAAAAAAAGAAAAAGAAAAGGTATAAGAAGGTCCCAATGCCTTTCACCAGTGGCTGAAAATATCAGATTAAATTGTAGTATTCCTAGGGCATATTGTTTGATGTGATTAGAATATAATTTGTTAAACAGAGAAGAGCTTTTATTTCAAACACTTCTTTCCTGAGTATCATCTATGGATTAAGGTTTGGGTTTGTTTAAAATAAATGAATAAAACATGACATCATTTTAATGATGATCTTTTTGTGATTGCTTTTCTTTAAAATAAGTCAATTACTTGAAAGGTGTGGGTTACACATAGCTGTAGGGATTTTTTTTTATCTTCAGTGTAAGTTAAGTTAGCCTTCTTTAAAAAAATAACACCTGCATATTATTCTTTTCTACTGTTTTTTATAAGAGAAAAAAATACAAATAATTGTTTAAAAAAAAAGAGAAGAAAAAACAATTTTTATGCCTCTGGGGCAAGTTCCAACTCTTTTGGTTTCTTGAGGAAATAAATAACAAGCATTGGCAGAAAGACTCCGAAAAAAGACTGCCCAAGGGGGAGGGAAGGAAACACCTAAAAACATCATATTACCAAGTGCTGAGGTAATCAGTTACAGTCTGAGAAATGTCAAACAGTGGTATTCATCTACCCAAAGACTTTGCTGATCAAGTCCTTGACTGCCATTTACAATCACTAACTAAAATATGGAATATAGCTGTGGATATAAACAAGACACAAATTAGTATTGGGAAGCTGGGTTTAATAATCTGCTGAAAGAGTCCATCTGTTTTATAAAGATCCCTTTTCCCTCATCTCTGATACGTATTCCTAATATAGAGAGCACTGGAATTCTATATTTTTTTAATATTTTTTAAACACTCTGCTACTATAAATTCTACTCACAGTATATCTGGTCTGAGTGTTTCTCTCAAGTTTCAACTATGTAAGCACTGAGGGGCAATAAAATTTCCCACAGGTTCAGCCTGCTTTAGAGTAAGTATTATAACATCAGACAAATATAAATGCAATTCCTTTAGTACTGATGTTAAATAGCACCGGTGGCTTCTTACTTTTCTGATTTTTGCAAATATTCATCATATTATCACTGGAATAGCTGAAATTGAAAGCTCTTTCAAGAGTTCTGGATTCATGTTTGGAACTGGAGTTCGGTTTTGTTTTCCTGCTTAAAACACTAGAAAATCGCATTGTTTGCAACGAATATAAAACTGGTAACCTAAAAACTAGGTGATTTGCAGGTATAAAAGACTAAAACAATTTATAGTCTGTGTTTCCAACCCACTATGGTGAAGGGAAAAAACACCATTGACTACACCATTCTCACAGATAGAGGTCACTAATGGACTGGATTTGAATCTGCCTAGTGAAAGCCTGAAAGTTACATGAAAGTATCCTAGACAAAAATGAGCTCATTTGGAGATTAAAGAGGTAACAGAACTTATTAAGAAATAAAGCTCTCACTTTCCTGGAAACAATATTATCTTAACTGTGCCTTCTTTTCTAGTCCTTTAAATAGAAAGTTCAGTACTGGAAAATCCTGATAGTTGTACTTGTTTCAAGTCCTTTTTATTTTCTTCACTTGGTAAAACTGTGTCTCTCCTTCTTTGCTGCGGGAAGGGTAGGGAAGCCAGCCCCAGTGACATCCCACATTTTAGATACTGCTATTTTAAGCAGTTGAATGCAAGCACATTCTTGAATCTTGAAGGAAAGCATAACCTATGTAATGCAGATTCCAACTGGGAGGGTGTAGGGTTGCGCAAAGGAGATAAGTCTACATCCTAAATCAAACTATCCAGCAGGCCAGGATATAAATGTGACTTGTAACAGTGGCTCAAATTAGATCCAGACTTCCCCAAGCCAAACACAGATAACATCACCTTATACAAAATATAGGGTGTATGTGTGTGTAGAGAGACTCTTAAGGACTCTGGGTGCATTCCAGCACCACTGCTTGCTAAAGCCTTGGACTTTGGAAAACACTGATTGTTCTAGTCACAGGTAGTTTTATAGACCCTGTATTTACACAGTGCTCTGACTTGTTTCACCTACAGTACTCCAGGCCTGCACTCTCTTAACTGCCTCACTACCGTATCAGGATACAGAACAAGTATTGAAATAGCTTCTTGAAATCTCTCTTCCCATAATTTTCAGAAAAAAGATCAACACTAACATTCTAACATCACTTTCGTCACATAGAAATAGTGACTTTAAAATCACATCAGTTATGTCTTTTTAATTATGCAACGTTTATATCTTTTTCATTATGCAAAGTTATGTCTCAGTGATAACCTTGCATATACTGACTCTTTCAAAAGAAGAAAAGAAAGAAAGGTGGATAGAGGTGTAGGTACAGTACCTTTTAATTGTTTTTAGAAAAAATGCCAGGATGAACTTTTCTCCTTCCAAAAATATATATATCGAAAATCAGTTCATCAGTTGCCTCTTAAACTACAAATATATAAAGGTCTTCCTTTGGAGAAAGACCATGTCAGTGAATGAAGCAAGGAAATAAGTCCATGGAAATTTATGGGGGTTTTTGTATGGTTAGTTGAGTTTATTAAACCCAAGCACTGATCAATCTCAACCTCTAAACTGGTTTAATTTTCCTGCAAGCACTGTAAAGTTAGTTACAGTAAATAAACCTCTCTTTAACATACACCCTGACTGAGGGAGAGAGGGAGAGAGGGAGAGGGAAGGAATGAGAGAGGGAGAGGGAGGGAGAGGGAGAGGTCTGACTAGCTTTAGTATCTTTTCCTGCTCCTTGTGCAAGGAACCTCTCCCATTCTATTTGGCTGATCTGTGCACTGCAAAAGGCAGCATCTGAAGAAATCTAATCAGTACCTTCCACACACAGTACAGGAATTTACACGGATTTGTGCCTTGGATTTATTAGCTTATTGTAAGCCTTAAAACAGATTTCCTCCATTAAAATTAATTAAAAGCTCCTGTTGACTGCTTCCAACTCTGAAAAGAAGGAGGAGAATCTTATTCTCTTAACTTTTTTGATTGTTTATTTATATTTTATGGGGTTTTATATCATGTTCAAGAGAGGTCTTTTCAGCTACTTGACTTCCTTTTGCGATCTGCTATTTTTTGTTCACACACTATCCCTACGTACCCAGCCCCCCGCAGTATTTGTTCTTATTTTGTCAGACCCCCATCTAACTCGCCAGTTCTCTGAGCGGCTCCTTTGTACTCCCAAGTCCTGATCCGATTCTCTTAACCTCGCCCCCACCCACTCACCGCCAGCCCCGCTTCGGAGGCTGCTGATGGGGATCTGATGGATCCTCCTGCCGAGTGCAGCTCCTGACTCTCCTCGTAGATTCCTTAACACTTGGCAGCGCCGAACTAAGCCGACTGACTACCTCTTCCAAGCAAGGCTCACCTCTAAAGGTCCCGTTTCTCCGAACCACCTCCCAAATAGAGCCACTGGTGGTGCTCACACAGGCGCTCTGCCGGTGCCCCTGCCGCAGGGGTAGTCCTCGGCTCTCCCCTCCCCACGGGGTGGGGGCCAGGCTCGGCACTCTCCCGCTCGGCAGTGAAACGCGACCGGGGACCGGCACCTCGCTGCAGCTGCCAGCTCCGAGTCCCTCTCCTGAGCCACACGCTGGCGCAAAATAGCCCGGGGACCCTGCTAGCACTTGCCGCCGGCCATTCATAAATCCATACTTGTGTGTGCCCGGCGCCACGGACATGGGGCTGTAACGTGGCGAAGGCGGTGTTTCTGACACAGCCTGATCCCGGCTCCTCAACTTTGCCATCTGGGACAAGGCAAAGGGCACCGCGGCTTTAGATCGCCCGGGGCCAGCATTACCAGAAAGGAAAAGAGTGAGAAATGAAATCCCAACTGTACCTGGCGGCGTCTGTGAATCCCTCGCCGGCACCGATCGTAATCCCCCTGCGCGCCTCTGGCCCCCCACACCAAAACT
>NW_008237222.1:1771667-1772496 GCF_000691975.1 Corvus brachyrhynchos | reverse complement strand
CCGCTCCGAGCGACCCCCGCGCCTCCCGCGCCTTCCTCCGCCCTTACGAGGCGGCGGCATGGTCCTACCCCCTGCTCCGCCACCTCCTCCTCCGGCGCGCAGCCCGCGGCTCTGGCATTCCCAACGCACTTTCTCTCCTCGATTCGCTCTCTCTTTCCCCCGCCGATCCTCCTTCTCCGGTGAAAAAATAAACGAGAGGGGACTGCGGCTACGCGGGGTCTTGGGGTTTCTGTCTTTGAGATTGTTTTTTTTGTTGTTGTTGTTGTTGGGTTTTTTTGTCTCTTTCCTCTGGAAATGATGAAAGGATCACATGAGGAGCAGGCACGGCGACCCAGGACCCTCCTAAGTCGGAGAAGGCATCGGACACATGTATGTGAGTATGTGTGAGTGTGTGTATCTGGCTCTCTCTAAGTCCTGCGCCTGCCTCCAGCCGGGATTGCAGGCTGATCTTAGCAGTAATGATGCCTCACATCTCACTATTCTCTGCTAATGTAAGTCGTGCCTTTTTTTTCCTCCCTGCCTGACACCCCAGGGAGATGTTTACAGTAATGAATTCAGTTGATAGCCATCTCTCTCTCTCTCTCCTGGAGTCCCTCCCACATTTCTAGTTTAAAGAATGCTTGGAAGGCAGGGCTGCAACCTAAAGCTTTCCAAGAGGCAAAGTCAGGCTAGATTTTCTCTTTTTCTTATTTCCTTATTTCCCTCCCCGTCCCCCCCGCCTCCCCCTCCCCGACCGCTTTTAACCCCTAGGTTGCTGAGGACAATTTAGCGAGCTTCATCCGTTTAGACTCGCCCTCTCCCCCGCCTTCCGCCATGGGAACCACACTGT
>NW_008237222.1:1723808-1771552 GCF_000691975.1 Corvus brachyrhynchos | reverse complement strand
GGTGAAAAACTCCCCGAGCTGCCGTTCTGGGAGATGCCCTCTCTAGCAATAATTACAGCCGTGCTCTCCACCAACATGGCGATATTTCATGTGCAGCCGCCGCCAAGCTCGCCTCCCCCACCCTCTTATTTTCCTTTCCGTCCTCTCTTGCTAACTTTTAGATAGGCAGTACCATTATACAACAAATACAACACAGAATAAAAGAATCTCCAACCCTCAGGGAAGAGACGGACCTCCTCTAGTATTATGTCTGATTTTCATAATCGGTCATAAAGACTTAAAAACCGCTGGAGAAACCGCCTTTTGCCCTAAAGCGGTAACAACACCCACTCCTCCCACCTCCCTATTTCTCCTGTGCACATTCAGTGCGTGTGTATACGAGTGTGTGTGTGTGTGTGTGTGTGTGTGTGTGTGCCGGGCTGTCTGCGCTTGTTTTGGAGTAACCCTTTCCCCGCTGTCCAGCTCCCTAGTAGGCTACCGCCTTGTCCTGGCAAGTCCACTTAGAGACAAGGCTGTTTAATACCGAGAAGCACTTGAGCGATAGGATACAGCCGTCAAGGTAGGACGTGGGGTGTGCGAAGAGAATTTGCCTCAAACTCCTCCATTAGTAAAAAAAAAGCACAGCTTTAACTGCAAGCTACTTTAAGAAATGGGCTGGGGAGGGATGGAGGAGAGGGAGCTGATCAATGCCATGTGTCGAGGAAACAGAAAAGGGAACCGAAATGCCTCGGGGTTGGCTTCCCCCTCACCCCTGGCTGCTCCGTGGCTTCTATTTGCTCGGCCGTACCTCAAAAGCTGACTCACTCGCCATTAGCTCGGCGCCTCCTTCGCCCTTCGCTTGGGGGGGCTAAACTACTCACGACTTCAAAGGCTCGATAAAGCCGTACCGAGGAGTCCCGGCGAGCGTCAGCCCAGCCGCGGCGTGCTCGGCGCAGCTCCTGCCCCAGCACTCGCCCTGCCCTCCACGGGGGCTTCGGAGAGTCCCGGCTCATGGACAGCCCGGAACCGAGCCGAGCCGAGCCGCGCCGCCTGCTCGCTCGGAGAAGGACTTGTGCCTTCACCTACGCGGAATGATGGGGGTGGGGAGCGAGCACGGAAGGGGGAGAGCAGGTAGCCCGGCATTTCTCACGGGACTCAGCAAGAGGAAGGGAGTTAAGGACGGGACCCCACTCCTCTCCCTGCTCTACGCCCCCAGGATGGAGGGGAGGCAGCCCGGGGCCCTCCACAGGTCCCAGCCGGCCGGGAAGAAGAGGGTGTGACACGGGTCAGTCCCGCGGTCAGAGCCTTCATCCCAGCCTCGGAGCAGGGGCTGCTCTGTAGTTGAGTCTGCTCGCAGCTGCCAGCTGGCCCCGAGGGATGAAAGGATCAGGAGCCCCGTAGAGTACAAAGGCTAATGAACAACCTTTTTCAAAGGCCGTTCTAGGTATTTTTTGACTTTTTAAGATAGATCTTTCTTTCTTTCTTTCTTTCTTTCTTTCTTTCTTTCTTTCTTTCTTTCTTTCTATTTTATTTTTAAGCCTCTGCATACTTTTCAGAGCTCTTATTTGAAAATGATTTATATCTCCGTCATGAAGCTGATGGAGGACCAGTGCATTTTCTGGCAAAAAAAAAACCTTATGAAGCTGATGGAGGACCAGTGCATTTTCTGGCGAAAAAAAACCCTCAACCCTTTTTCTCATATTAAGTCCACCTGTCCCTCTGTTTTCCACGTCTCCGATACTAGCAACTTGTCGTCAGCACAGAAGGCAGAGCTGGCCATTGTCGATCACAGGTGTTTCTGCCCTCTGTGCCCCCAATCACGGAGGAAAGTGGGAATGTTGAAAACTTCTGCAAGGCTGCAGGCAGTTGCCCTGCTCCACAGTCTCAGAGGGACTAGGCGGAATTATTCCTGTTCCTCTCCCTGTCCCCGGACCCTCAACCAGCTCATACTTCAAATCAGTGAATGATACTCAGTACACGTTTTGGTCAAATCAAGATCATGTCAATGCAGAAAGTGACTTAATCAGGCGTTACCTGCTCCTGCGGAAGTGGGTTTCTTCTCGGTAGGTCACCCAAAGCCCACCGGGTCCGGCAGGTTGAAAGGGGAGAAAGTGGCAGAACAGCTGGGCTCCGGCATGATACTGTTTTAAGGATCACCACCGAGGTCTCTGTTTTCCATAGCTGCCAACGGTCACCAACAGCCAAGGTTTCTCTCAAGGAAGGGGAGAAAGAAATTATCTTCCCAAATTGCTCTCCAGTCGGTCATTTGACCCTGACACCCACCGATGACACTGAAGAACACCCCGTTGAAGCTGCTAAATGCCTCGTAATTTCCTGTCTTCTCTTCCCCCGGGCGGCCCCGGCGCACCGCCGCCGAGCGATCTTATCGCCGTGCGATCATTATTCACCGGTGACAACCAGAGATGCAGCGCTCCTAAGTGAGGGTGACAGATTTCAAACGCGGGGCTGCAGCGTATCCAGCCTCAGACATATTCTTCCTCAAACTTTGCCTAGCAAGCAAGTCAGCGGCTTAACCCTTTGCAGCTCCTTCTCTCGCCCGGAGACCGAGACCCCAGCAGCGGGGAGTGCTGGTTTGGGGGGAATGCAGGACAACGCGGCTACTTGGCTGGGGATTCTTTATTACGTGCCGTTTTCTATTCTTGGTTATTTTCACTTGAAACAGATGAGAACAGCCAACTCTAGGGAGCAGATGGAGGGCTGGATACTTTTCTGTGATTAGGAGCTGGAAAAATCCTCTTGGCAAAGTAGATCGCTGGGGACTCACCTGTGGTCCCCTTTGTCACCGAGTCTGCAAACTCATCTGCATGGCATGAATTCCTCTCATACACATATACAGAGCTTTTACACTTTCCTCAGCGTGCTGAGGTTAAAAGTACAACTCCAAAAGTGCCATTTCACTCAGATCTCCAGATTCAGCTCTTTTACAGGTTATTAACTACAACAAAGAAAGGAGCAAGTGAGAAAGAAACATATTTTCAGGAAAGAAAGAAAAAAAAAAAGAAAAGCCTTTTTCACACATGCACTTTGTAGTCAAAGGAAATATTTACCACCACCAAACTCTAGCATGTCAGAACACGCTTCCTCCTAAGCACAAGAAAGCCTTAAAACTAAGAGAAAAGCATGTGCAATTCAAAGATTAAATGAAGTGCTTGAAAGCCTTTCCAAGTGTGTACCACCAGCCCAGAGCCCGATGTCAAGACAACATCAAGACAACCGGGAAACAAGATTTAACAAACTCCATTGGTTGCCTCATATTCATTTAGATATATTTTCAGTACATTATGATGTTTCTGTCACCCTTTTCTGCCCCCACCCTCCCCCCAAAAAAAAAAAAAAAAAAAAAAAAAAAAAAAAAAAGGAAAGAAAAGAAAAGGGGGACACGACCTCTGACTGCAGCTGGTGTTCCGGGAGCTCCTTCCAGAGCCCCCGTGGTCATGCTGTAGGAAGGATGCAGAGGGTAGATGTGTATGAATGGGAATTTCACTGCTTTCTTCATTAAACGTATAAGATAAGGCTGGACAAAGGAGAAGAAGAATCCTACACTAAGCAAAAGGACAGAAAAAAAATTCTCCTCCCACCCACATTTCTAGGTTCCGATTTTAAGCACAAAAGGCAAATAAACCTCCTTTGAAGAACAACCCCCAGCCTCACTCAGAAAAAAACCCCAAAACTCCCCCAAAACTGACCCTTTAGGCATCACATATATCCTTGTCCAGTTTGTAACAGCGGGTGAAGTGAGTGGAGACCGTGAATAGCCCTGTCCGAGGGAGGTTTCGCAAGCAGGAGGAGAAGCGCTGCCGCAGGTGCGCAGCGGGAGCTCCGCGGGCGCGGAGCGGGGCCGCCTGCACGTCCCGCGGCGCGGCCAAGGTGGCAGCAGAGCACAGCGGTAGGAGGGATGCTCGGCGGCCACCGGGGGACACTTCCCCCCCTCGCTCCTTCCATCACGCTCTGTTTAAACTGCTGCACACCCCTTCCCTCTCTTCCCCCACTCAACGTAATCTCGGTAATAGTCTGATTACTTGGACTTTAAACAATTTTTCCCCTCACAATCACCACACTATAAATGTGTCAAGGATGTATTTATTTATTTATTTGCTAGCAAACCGCTTTGCACGGTTGGAAAGCTGTAAACTGAAAGGAGAATATAGAAATATATTCTCTTTAAATTATCTGTGATCATACAAGATGGCTAGCCTGGAGTGATGGTCCACTGATCCATAATACAACCTCACTTATTTTATAGAAAGTGTAAGATGGGGTAACATTAAGAAATATAAAAATGAAAGTGTCTTTTTAATATTTTTTTTCTTCCAGCTATAGTCTTAGATTGATTTCTGTGGCTTGCAAGAGAGAGGGTAAAAGAAAATGGAAACAATTTTGTAACTGCGAGGTTGGTCTAAATACTGAATAATCTCAATTTTTGTCAGTAATGTAAAATTTTACTTCAGGCCTTCATGCAGCTGACAGAAGGGAAAAAAATCACTAAGTATATTCTTCATCACATTTTGGAAAATCAGCTTATTAAAAAAGGTTTGGAGGTGGGAAAGGAAAGGAAAGGAAAGGAAAGGAAAGGAAAGGAAAGGAAAGGAAAGGAGATGGGGAAGGAAAGGAGATGGGAAAGGAAAGGAAAGGAAAGGAAAGGAAAGGAAAGGAAAGGAAAGGAAAGGAAAGGAGATGGGAAAGGAAAGGAGAAGGGGAAGGAAAGGAAAGGAGATGGGGAAGGAAAGGAAAGGAGATGGGGAAGGAAAGGAAAGGAAAGGAAAGGAAAGGAAAGGAAAGGAAAGGAAAGGAAAGGGGAAGGAAAGAAAGAAAGGAAAGGCACGAAGAGAGAAGGAAAGGGGAAGAAAGGGAAAGGAAAGGAAAGGAAAGGAAAGGAAAGGAAAGGAAAGGAAAGGAAAGGAAAGGAAAGGAAAGGAAAGGAAAGGAAAGGAAAGGAAAGGAAAGGAAAGGAAAGGAAAGGAAAGGAAAGGAAAGGAAAGGAAAGGAAAGGAAAGGAAAGGAAAGGAAAGGAAAGGAAAGGAAAGGAAAGGAAAGGAAAGGAAAGGAAAGGAAAGGAAAGGAAAGGAAAGGAAAGGAAAGGAAAGGAAAGGAAAGGAAAGGAAAGGAAAGGAAAGGAAAGGAAAGGAAAGGAAAGGAAAGGAAAGGAAAGGAAAGGAAAGGAAAGGAAAGGAAAGGAAAGGAAAGGAAAGGAAAGGAAAGGAAAGGAAAGGAAAGGGGAAGGAAAGAAAGAAAGGAAAGGCACGAAGAGAGAAGGAAAGGGGAAGAAAGGGAGAGGAAAGGGAAGGGAAGGGAAGGGAAGGGAAGGGAAGGGAAGGGAAGGGAAGGGAAGGGAAGGGAAGGACATTTAGAATAGCAGACAATGAGTTATTAATATATTGTTATATTTTATTGAATTCTAAACAAAATGAAGTTATAAATATGTTCCTTTCCACTTCAATAAAACAAATGAAGCACTTAACTAGAACTCCATTCGGCTGGGAAGCACACATACCCAATATGCCCTTTCCCTGAGCTCTCACCTCTATGGTGAGCTTAACATGAAATACCATACTCGTTCTGAAACAAAGTTTGGCAGAGTTTGTCATATGACTCAAATAGTAAACTTCTACCATTTTAGAGTTTTGGGATTGGATTTTATTTCCAAATAAAATGAATTAGAAAACTTAGCTATGCCATTAGACTGCTCTTGTTTGTCATGTTTCTCATCAGTGCTTTCTTTCCTCCCCCTTTCCATTCAGCCCATTGTTACTTCCTTTTTTTATAGTTGTATATTCTGTTAGGTATCACCTTGTCATTGTATGCATAAGGCTTTGGGTTGCTGCACGTCGTAGCCTTAACCTAATAGAGGTTCTCTCTTCTTTACCCAAAGGGATTTTTGCATTTAGCATTTGACAGTTTTATGATAAACTATTTCTATGGGTTGCCTTTGGCATTCGGCCATCCTTCACTGCCTGATCCCAAAACACATGGAAATCTGTGAATCTTATAGATCTTTTTTGTTTTGTTTTGTTTGGGGTTTTTTTTGTTTGTTTTTTTGTTTTCAGAACTGAGGAGGAAGTTCCAAAGTTTCCTGTTTGGGACTACTTGCCAAGCTGATTTCCAATGAAACCAGGCTATAAGCTGCTTAAAATATTTTGATTTTTTTTCCCCTTTCCTTCCGAACACCTGAGAGATTCATGTTAAATTTTCTTAAAATTAAAACAGATCTACCCAGATGCCAGCCAATAGACATGCTGGAAATGGATAAATAGGTAAGACAGGAACACTGGACTGCAACACTTTTTTTATATTTCAAACAATAAAAAGTAAACTTTTCTGACCAAGTTTTTTGACCAAAATAAATTATGAAAAATTGCATTAGATATTATGCTATCTTATTTTAAGCAAAAAGTCTATAAGGAAGATAAGATTCTGTGTATATATTGATGTTTCTCACCTTAGTTTTCATGCTGACAACAGTTGCACAAATAGAGATCAATCCAATCAACAGTTAGTTGAACTTGATAAAATTAAGATAATTAAAGTGGTTAAATCATGACATAAGAATCCAGCAGTCATTAAATATTGTTATGCATTGTTTCTTTGTGGGTTTGTTTGGTTTTTCTTGTATAGACAATGCAAGGGAAAAGGGAATAATGAGAAAAATTAAAATCAACACATATATGAAAAAAAATTATGATTGATCTAACTGCCTACCATGGCTAGAGTGGAAGGCATAAGTAAAACCTTTTAAATAACACACAAATAGCCAACATAATTTTTTTCTTTCACATTTTCTAAGCGTAATCATTAAGGTCCTTTCCATTGTCATAGCCAGCTTTTAAAATAAAGGCGTATCTTCCGTCTCTGGTTCTCTCACTGCACCTTTATGCTTCTGGAAAAAATAATCCACACCCTTCTATCAGACAAACTCTTGCTTCACTATATAGAGCTGAAACACCTCAGTGAAAGTCACACAGCATTCATTAAGTTGCCCCTTATGCATTCAATGCTCTTCTTTTTTTCTAAGTGGAGAAGCCTAGAAGGCAGACTATTAATCTACTGTAGAGAAAGCATCCCTTTCTGATTTCAAGGCTATCTACCCAGTCTCCCATGGGAGCTCAAGAGCTCACTCATTCTAATTTCCTACTGATTAAAAATCAGATTTATTTGTACTTTCTTATCCACAGGTTTGGCAAACTCAAATAATTCTCTCACTTTTGTCTCTGTCAAGTCCATTTCCGTAACTTTTTGTATTTTCAAGGGTATGGTTACAATTTTGACAGAGTGCCTCTAAATGATCAAAGAAGAGCAAATTTTCTTTCAGCTCGATAAACATGAATGAACATTAGAATTATGAGAAAATATAAAAGTTGGACAGGAGAACATTATTTTTAAAAAAATTAGCCTGGTCCAAATCTCTAAATATTATTTAAAGAGAGAACATTAAAAAATGATACAATTTATAATATAGACCCCAAGGCTCATGGCACAGCTTTAGCTTTATATTTTCTTGATTTCCATCCATGGCTTTACACAAGGTCAGCAAACTTTGTTCTACAGTATTTCAAAATACTTCAAGTTCTATCTGACAACTGTTAACCCTCTTTCAATTCCAGTATCAGTTAATTATGTGTAATAGGATACAAGGGAGAATGCAAATTTTCTATTGAAATGTATTGACTTTTGCCTTTTCTGGATTAATCCCTAGATTCTGATAAACTGGTAACATCATTTGGTAAAGCCTTTTCTAGTCTTTCTTGTTTATTTATTTTAAAACATATTGTTGTAAGAAGGATAGGTAAAAAGGAAAACTGGTTTCAATTACCTGAAGAAAAAGTTATAAAGATGTTACCCTGACCTTCAGGGTCAAGAAGGAGAGGCTACATGATTACACCTCCAAACTCAGAAATAAATGAGCAATAATCTTTGCATGCTGGTGCACCAAGAGGTCCCCTTCCCAGGGGCTATTACTAGAGGGCAGAAAAACATTTCACCATGGTACAGACCGATTACCTGAAAGGAAAGAAAAAAAAAGTCTAGGCAGATGGTATATGTTTTGAATCCTTATAAATTGGCACCAAGCTTTCAGGTCTTCAAGAGGATTTTGAGGCAGTGAAAATATCTTGTGAAACCATTTGTCTTGCTCTTTAGCAGTGCAAAGCACCCACATCACAGATTTGTGGACTGAGGGGGATAGGAAGGTTGT
Source organism: Corvus brachyrhynchos (assembly GCF_000691975.1). Lineage (NCBI taxonomy): Eukaryota > Metazoa > Chordata > Aves > Passeriformes > Corvidae > Corvus > Corvus brachyrhynchos. The sequence continues at coordinate 1,763,364 of NW_008237222.1, read as the reverse complement.
CACAGCAGTCAACAACTTCAACTCTTTCAAAACATAGGGCACCAGATTAATCTTGTTCAGACCTAAAACTTTTTCTTAGGATTTAGTAAAAGAGATTTTATGCCACTTCAATAATCTCTTTATGAACAGGAAGGCACTGCCTTTTAGACTTAAGGGAAATGTTGTCAGGAGGAACAAAGACCTCTGATTAGATCTACTGAACCAGTGAAAGGTGCCCATCCAGGTAACCGTGGCCAGAAAGAGAAGGGACGTGCATTTATGAGGGACATGTGCTATGTTGAAATAGAAATGCAGTGCTAAAAGTTATGAGGCTGCTTACTGATTGATGCCATGAAGAATAAGGTGCCTAGTGCCAGTAGATTTTTTTATATCATTCCCATAGTATAGCAGAACTGGGAAAGTCTAAATTTGTTTCACCAATGGGATGCTGAAGGAACCTTCTGGTGAGAAAACTCATCTGCCAAATTGCACCAGGATTGCAAATTTAGGGTGAACTTAATTCAGCTAGGAGTCATTGTTAGGAAATTCCATTCCTCTTGTGGAATTCTTGCTTTCCATTCAGCAGACTTTGCAATTCTCAAGACCTTGAACAATGCCTGAGGAAAGACCAATTTTGCCTTTTATATATACTGTATACAATTCAGCTTCTGAGGGAGCACTGACCAGCTATATGCAAAGATAACAGCACATGGGAAAGTCTTTTCTGGATCATATACAGACATATATATATATAATTGTCTTGCAGAATTAATAATTAAGTAATTGAGGTTTGCTTCTTCTTTGCTTTTAACTCAAGCAGACCCTTCCTCAGTTCATGATGAATTTTCTATTCAGTTAATTCTGCTTACTTGGTGGTGACAAATTGCACTGGAAATCTACCATGAGCTTATTTAGTTAAACACACCACGCTGAAAATGTCCTAGGTGGAGTAGTTTTGAAGAAGAGCCAGGAATATACCCCCAGGATAAATGGAACTTTTTACTTGCATCATAAAATGATCCTCCTTTCTGTGCCTCAGGCAGAAAGAATGCTAAGAAGTTAAGCTATTCTGTTTGCTCGGGTTAGAGAAGACAGTGCCATCCTCCCTGAAGAGAATGAAGCAGCTTGAGTGTGTAATCATTTATTGGTGAATTTTACTAAGTCCAAATAATGAGTTGGAGAGAGGAGAGTTTTCAGGTTTTGGCTCATTCATTTTCATTTTGAAGCATATGCATATTCGTCAGCATTTGTTCATCACAGAGACAGATTTCTGCATGCTCAGAGAAGCTGGGGCTTCACTATAGGAACATCTTTGGAATTTGTTTCCTGCATTTGTCAAACACAATTTTTATCAACCACTATTGAACAAAATAGGCTAACTATACACTTTTGTTGTCATTGTCCTTGGATTTCTCTGTTTTCAAAGGTCATTGTTGGCTATTGAACACTCCTATGGCCAGTCTTAGCATTCTTACAATTTTCAGCTTATTGCTGGACTTGTTGTAGGGAGCAGCAAGAAAAAGGGAGGATGAGCTGGAAGTCAAGGGTGATCCCAGAAAAAGGCAGTGCCCTCGGCCAGTCCTGCAGATGGGAGGCAGGGTGGACAAAAAAGGGGGCTTGGTTCATTAATATTCCCAGACATGCCAGGATGGAGAGTCAGGCTCAGGGTTCACAGAGGACTGGAGACAAGGCTGGAAAGAAGGCTATCATGCCTGTCCAATGCCCATCCAGAAGACAGGACTGGAGACCTGCACACCTCCAGCAAGTGAGTGCCTCTGGTGCCACCCCCAAGGTGACACAAAGCCCCTGCACCAGAGCAGAGCTGGAGAGAAGGAGTGCGGAGGGGGGGCTGCCAGGGAAGGATGGACTGCATCAAGGCCCATGGATTCCCCCAGGACTCTGGTTTTATGACACTAGCCACCAGTAACTGCACACCCGACTTACTAAAAACGTGTAATACTTGCTGAATACATAACATCAGCTCTCTGAAGGGCCATTTCATAAACTCACAAACAAGCTCCAGCTCTTTCCTCCGACAATAGTTCGTTTTACCAATCCATACTATCCATACTGCATAGCCTATTGCATTACATATTTGAAAGACAGAATTTTTCATCTATATATGTGTTAAGCTCTTTTCAGATGCTATCAGTGCTTCTCTTTCCTTAGTCGTTTCACTGTTGTGTATGAGATTGGACCATTTGAACAATTACCATTACCATTTTGAACAATTGGCTTATAATTTTTCTTATAGTTGATGATAATTTGACAGAGATAATTTCTAGAGTAAGGCTATTGCTTGAGACATGCAGACTTTTGCAGTCATCGAAACTGAGGAAGTTTAAGCAATTACTGACCAAAGCTTTTTGCTGTGCTTCTGCAGGTACATTTTCTGCAGCAGTTATTACTGAGATATATTCTTGAACCTCTGCGGATGACAGCAAAATATGTACTAGCACTGACCAGGGTCAATTTCCAGCTTCCTTTTTTTTTCTAGCCTGTAAACTGGTAACTGTCATTGGTTGCTGCCAGTCTAAAAAAGCTCCTCCTGTTAAGGGAAAATGAGGAAAGGGATGGGTGGACAACTGGGGGAGGTAATAACTTTAACCAGTGCTGCTTGATCCCCCACTGCAAATGAGTCAATAGTCACAGCTCTAATTTAAAGTTAAAAAAAAAAAGTCTCTAACTTTCAAGAATGCAAATTCTCAAACTAGAAAAAAGTCAAAAAACCTAAAGAAACCCATTAAAGAACCAATACAAAGTAAGCGAACAAGATAATTATTGGAAGAAAGGAACTCCTAGTGAATATTGGGTTAGACTGCCACATCATGTCATAGATTGATGTAATGATTTCCATTAGAAATGCAGGTTTTGAATCTCATGGTTTTCAATTTTGTGACTAAGAGAAGATTGGAGTTAACAGTTCCGGTTTTATTTCACTTTTTGTTACTGTTAAGATTGCATTTATTGGATTGTTTGTTTTAATTTCCCCTCCTTTTTTTTTAAATATGTTTTAAACTGTCCAGAAATGCTGAATAATATTTGTGCCATGTGATACCTGAGCTAAGGAGCGTGTTGCATTCAGTACCTGTGAACTCTTCATTGCCTGTAGCCTCAGTGCATTGTCTACTGGAGCTTACCTTATCCTCTGATAGAATTGTTTGACTTATCTATGCTTATTTCAGGTTTGCAGGTGATGGTATTAAATTCATCATTTCCTAGGAAATTTGTTCTTGGAGGCACGTGAGTAGATCCTTTGGGAATATCTCCTCTGTTGTGGTGTAGTGGTTGTACTAAAAGAGAGACCATTAAATTGCTTTCTATGTATTTGGTTACTACCACAAATCTGGAATTCTATACTTGGATATAAATGGACAAAAATGTCTCCTGCTTTTGCAGGGCAAACTCTATTGAGTCAGCTGAGTCAGATCACACTGACTGCACAACTTTTGATGCAATGAATCAGAGAATTGGTATAGCTGTGCCAACACCCTGTTACTTCTGGCCATGTCATGTTGTTTGACACTTTAGAGAAATGTGCAAAAAGATCCATAAACCACCTGGCCAGTTGTTCAAGTTACATATCTTGATTAAAAAAGTCATGGATGAAGAAGCAGAAGTCAGGGAAACTGATGATCTTTTTCTAGTCCAGTGCTCAGTTAGACACCTTGTATTTAACAGAACATGAAGAAGCTCCCTTTTGTTTCTCTGTTTCTTTTCTAAATGATCATATTTTATGAAGCATGTGCGTACTAATCCACAGACATAGACAATTGGACTATTAAGATTCATTAAATTCATTGATTTGTCTTTTTCTTTCTGTTTCTTATCAGTCATTAATGATGCACAATGACTTGTCTCCCATTTTATTCATGTTTTCATCTATATTCCTCATATTTTATCTTGAACAAAGAGTAGTCTTGTGTCACGAAAGCTCATCAAAGTCATAATTGCACTTCATTTATCTGCACTGAACTGTCTGTCATCTGTTAGCATTTTGAACGCTCTATACATCTTTCTGCACTTGTCTGCATTCTTCCTCATTTATGTCTCCTGGACCATCCGTTACTTCTTCCTAGCTGCTTTTTGCTTTTAATTTGTTTTAATTACCGGGTGTGTTTGTAACCTTCTAGCAGTTTCAATGCAGAAATATTGGTAAAGCTTTTTTTCCCACATGTACCAACAGTTTATACTCAACACTACTATTTATCTAAAAAATGAATGTGCCAGCAAGGCAGAATAAATCTCAGTATTGAGGATCTGTTATACACCACAACAGCCTATACACATTTTCCTAATCTACCTTTTATGCTCTGGACATTATCTTTGACATAAACTAAAACTCAAAAGCACTCCAAATTCTTTATTGTAAGTAATTTCTGTAAAATTGTCAACTGATAATTATTAGACTGGTGGCCAGAAGGGGATAAGGACTGTTACTGATGATTTTCATTCCTTCTTGGTTTTATCATGCATCATGTTTTACTTTTAGTTAATGAAAATATTGCCTTATTTTTTTCTTATTATACAACTGCTTATGCTTGTCTTTTTCCTCCTAGGTACCTGTCTCATCATCTTTACTACATCTTATTTTAAAAGACCCGGCAAAACTGGGTTACAGAGGGTGCCTTACAAATTAGATAAAAAAAATTTTAAGAGGGCTGCTTTGGAAGAAGTAAATGTGGAAACATTAATTTTAGGCTGTACAGATACTGTGTTCCTTATCTGTAAAATGGGACAAATGAGCATCCTTTCCTTCACTAGGAAATCCTTCTTATGAGTAGGTGAAGGTTATCAGGCAGAAGGTTACTGTAGAAGGATAAAATAGCATATACCTTATGTTTCAGATTGTTAACTGATATACATTGGTATAATGGAATTAATGAAACTGTGGTGGTTTATATGAAAGGAAAACAAATGTGGATGGGTTTGTTTATTTGTTTTTGCATTTAGCAGAGCGTCAGGCAGATTAACAGTGGTATCATTACCTCACGTAGGTGAGTTTCAGAGGCCTAGGAACTTTATTTACTTGAGCTCAGGTGAACAAAACACTATTAAGTGTTTGGTAATTCTCTAGACTAGAAAAAATATCAGGTCACAAGAAATCTGCTGAAACTCAGTTTACGTTAATATCTCTCTGTAATTAGTTTTTCTACTTTCACTAAAATTGAAATTCTTGATAGCGTATAAAAAGTATTAAATAGCACTAAAAAGAGCAGAAGCCAGGTCAAAAGGAACAAATACTTCACCAGTCTTATCTTTTCATATGTTGTTTTAATTTCAATTAATTTTTTAAATACTAGAAATACTTTATATCTTTATACACACTGTATTATAAAATTAAACAAATCAATCTTTAGCAGGTGTTATATTTTTAAAGTAGCAATGGAATCATCTAAGGGGTCTATGAAGCGTTGCTAGAGTATGCCTAATTTGATTTTCAAATGTTTTTATTAAGCTAATAAGTTTTAACTGAGAAAGAACATATAGCTTGGAAACATAACCAGGTAATACATCATGATGGCTAATTATCTTCAATGCCAATTATACATTTGAGTTTGTCTATCTTGAATTTTCAGCTATTGTATCCTACTACAGACTATGACGTAGGAAACTTCTCATCACACACAAAATGGATTTGTCTCCGTAACTTCCTTAAGTAACAAATTCTTTTTTTCTCTTTTCCACTCTTTTGTTGGTTACCAGTTCCTTGTCAACTACAGCATCACACACCCACACATCTCAGCTGCCACTCTCTCATTTTCCATCCAAAACAGCAGAATACATCACCTGTTATCAATGCTGCCACTCATTCTCAAGAAACAATCAAGAAATAGGTACTTATCCAAGGCTCCTGGCAGCCACCCATGTTTCTAGTTTATTTCCTGATCTTCATCAACATAGAGTATAACATGGCTCTGGAAAAACTTCTAAACTTCAACTAGAAACAGTTAGTAACACAATGCGAACAGAACAAGTTTTGTAGTTTTTTTCACCAGCCCGGGAAGCTGATGAAAAACTAAATTCCAACTGCAGCAGCTAGAAGGAACTCCATTTTTCTGGCCCTCAGGGCCACAGATGAGACTTTATCTCTGGCTTCCCATGTTCTCTGCTTTTCTGGTGTTCTATGGAATATTCTGTCATTTTTTTGTTCAGCTTGCCTTTTCCTCCTGCCATATAATTGGTCCTGCTAAATGCGATAGCACACTCAGGCCTACTGACTGTCTCTTCTTTGTTGCTATTTAATCCCCTTTGCTACCTTACACCTCCTTTCTGCCAATAGATTGGCTGCGCCACTGCTGCCACTTGTGTCATTGAGGTTGTTGTTTTATACATCTATGCTGAAGTATGCTGTGGATTAACTATTTCTTAGCATTACTGCGTAGCTTTGACTTATTTATTGCTTCAAAGGACATAACTCTTCTCATGTTGCCTGCTTTTTCTCTTCTTGTACTCCTCTTCCCTCCTTCTTTCCCCAACCCTTTCATTTCTTAACCTCCTTTTATCTTAGCACAGAATCTCAAGCCCTAAATCACAAAGTGCAATGTAATAAGCACAAGTGGCTGTGCTGTTATAACTTACAAAAGAAAATGAAAAAGGGTCAGGGAAAATGCTCCCATTAATCTCTGCTCTTGCAATTTATACAGTTGTTTCTGCCCCTGCAGGACAGATAGCAAAAGATGCCAACTTTCAACTTCATCCCAACCTGCTTATAGGCAAAGACAATATGAAGTGGAAGATGAAATGGCCATACCCCACAGACATCACCTAGAAATGACATATTCATGCTTTATTTTTGTCTTCCCTTTTTCCTCCCCACAAGCTGTATCTCGTAAAATTTTGTCCTCCTGTGTTATCACCAGCGGTTTTTTTCATACCTAAACACAGCACGTGGTATACCAGGGACAACTGCAGTCTTCATTCTCAGGTCTGCTTAGTACTGGCAGGTGAAAGCAAAAACCCTGTTCCAGTTTGAATATCTGACAGCATCATTTAGAGCTACTGTCGGCTCTAAATTATTATTGCTAATGGTTATTGCTACTGCCTTTCCACCTAACAGCAACTGCTCAGATTCAGTGGTTTCTGGCTTTCCTACTCCTGCCACAAAACTGCCAGGGAAGTTCACGAGAGTAACAGGTCTGAGAGAGCTGTAAGCTAAGGAGGTATAGGGGCAGAGGGTGACTGGCTATATTTGGGACCTTGTGGCACAATTCCTGATTGAGAAGAGGGTCTACTGTTCTGTGTAGTGGCCACCGAAAGTCTTCTTCATGAGTCAAATTGAGGTGAAAGAATTTTTAACTGGAATGGGTCCAGCAGTGTTTTATGCCACATATCCCAAGTCCTTCCCTATCTTTTGATAAACAATAGGTTTCTGCTGTTTCTGAAACTCAGTAGCTACATTCTGGTCATCCTCCAGAGCACAAAAACATTTTGGGAAAAAAGAAGGCTGTGACTAGTTTTACATTTTGGGAATGCAGTGGCCGTGTTTTGATCATGTGTTGAGGAAGGATTATGACGGCCCTCCAAAATTAATCGACTCCCACTGCTTTCAACCAAATAATTAATCTGTCTTATATTGTATTTTCTACATGTCTGTGACCTCTCACTTGTCATTGGCTCTTCCTTCCAGAGTGAAAGAGTGACAAGATGGCTCATAGCATCATACATGATTTGAAAGATATTTACAAAAAGAACTCCCTAAAGAAAAAGATAGGAGGAACACTATAATTTACACTATTTGTGCAGCCTTCAGTGGAAGTGTGAGAAGAAGGCTGAAGGGAAAATAAAAGTTATGAAAACTGAAAATATGAGGTAGGGATGAAGGAAAGTTTGGGAGCAGTGGGTTTCTGAATGCTCTTTCCTATTAATTTAGATTCAGTGTATTGTTAACCAGCAGCCTGCCATTTTATTTTTTTTTGTTTTCACTTGGATGTATTTCTCAAACCATGAAAATTTAGGGCAAACCACTTTTCAGTGTTAAACGTAAATTAAGATTTTTCCTTTATTACCTTTTCCAATGCAGTATTTTGTGAAAATAATTTTTCTCTAGTTCTTTCTAACATAGGCAGAGATCTATATATACAGAGATGTATATAACAGTGTATAGTGTACAAATGCAATGTATACACAAATAAATATATTTACATAGCCAGGGATCTGCCTGTACTGATACAGTCTTTAAGCCAAATTCAACATTTATACAACTTGTCTCTCTGTATTATCCTAGTGTGTTTGGATTAAACAAGTCTGCAGCTTTCTAATTGTCATGGTTTAACCCCAGCTGCCAACTAAGCGAAACTGGCACACTAATAAAAGAGCTAACTCTTCCTTCCAACTCTGCACAGACCGTACATCTGGGAGATGATTTTGGAAGTGTGAAGAAGTCAAAACATCACTTCCTGGCACATGTTCTACTCCAGATGAACATGTCAGCACGCTCTTTTTGATTGCTTACCTGGTGCTAGTTCTCTGTGAAGGGTTCCCATCACCACAGGACTGATTCCCACTCAGGTTAGTGGAAATTGTCAAATTGTATGTCAGCCTTTTACAAACCCCAAATCCAGCTGGGCAATAATGAAAGAGAAATGCCCTTTTTAAGCCAGTGTGAATCACAGAGCATATACTCCACATCACATCTTGTTCAGTGGCTAATCACTGTATGCTGGGTGGGGAAGGAGTCTTCTGGTATTATCAGGACAGAAATTCTTCCTCTCCTGTCTTCTCAGGAGAGTATGATTAGCTGAAGCCAAATCTTCATGGACTCCAGGTTTTCAAAAGAATCCATACAAATCACAAGTCATCATGGCTGGAAGCAGGTGTCTTGCTGTGTTGAAACCTCAAAAACTTTGTTTTCTTACAGGGTCTGAACTCGCGAGTCATAAAAATGACATCAGTCTGACTGCCTGCTTGCTTTTGCCATGTTTTGCTTCTAACTTAAGAGCAGTAGTTATTTTCAGAACAACTGATCATAACATCTCTTAAAAGTTGGAAAAGCCTCACAACTGATGTTGCAAAGGTTTGATGTTTTCTCAGGAATGGTCCTTCACCCTTCTGTTCTGGATTTCCATAAAGGAATCAGTTGTTCTCACTGATGTAGTCCTTAGTTTCAGTTATACCTGTTGCAAAGTAGATGGCAGATGCTCTGCATCCTCCACATCTCACTAAAGGGTTTACATTGATAGCAACTGTATTAGTTTTAAGATCTCATAAAAACAGGCAGATGAGTTTTGGCACTGGTAAGAGAAAAGTTGAATTATGAGCAAGTTGCTGTAGGAATCTCAGCAGATCCAGTGATTAATTGTGTGCCTGCTGGAATTTCTGGGGTTTTGTAGCAATATCCAGGTTTACCATTGCTTTTCATAGGTATGATGGACTCGTAGCTGAAAAGTAAACAGAATTCAAAAAACTGTTAAATATATAATGAAGAAATAGAAGATAAATAATTATGTGACTGGATATATATTTACACAATGTAGAATAATGGTTCCAGAGAAAGTTTTCTGGCCTATTGGGTGAATAAAATGCATTTCTTAAAGGATTCCAATAATACTTTCATAGTTTTAAGGGGTAAACGGGCTAATTACTATTAAGGACATTTAAATGAGTTTCTTGTGTATATTTATGTGTGAGACCATGCTGCTAGATATGAATTTTCAGCAATTACTGCAATTACTACCTTACCTCTTAAATAGTGTCCCCTTTAATTCTAATGGAAAAGAAACAGGCTGAAGAGTCCTAAATAAGGCTTTAATTTAATTTGCTTACTTATCTAAACAAAATTTTGAAATAACTCACACTTAAAATGCAACAAAACCAGAGAGAAAGAGATATTTTTATTATGAATTCACTGAACCAGATCTCTTGAGACCAGAGATCACAAATATTTGTGAAATATGTTTCTGATGGACAGACATATTAAGAAGTGTATGGCCAATATGTACAGATTGGCTGGCACAAATACCTTTGACATGGTCATTCCAAAATGTGCTGTGACTGGAGTAGTTTGTTTTCCTTGGTGGCAAATAAGCATGAAAAAGAAGATTTTATTCAGAATGGTGTGTATCAACTCTAGTAGTATCTTGTGCAAGTGCTAGAGAGAGATATGGGCATTCAGAACAAAATCCTCAACAAGAAAACTTGACACCTAGAATATCTCTTCCAGGGTTTTTCTTCTAACTGTTACTACAGTACTTCCTTACTCTAGTTCAACACATTGCTGAAATTAGGGTCAACTCATTGTCAGATGAAATTTATTCTGTCAGAACTTGAAAACTTCCAAGGATGCAGACTGTACTCTTGGCAATCTATTTAATCTTGACTTCTTTCACTGGGAAAAAGTTTTTCCCTGTATTATGAGAAGTCAAGGCGGTCGGGTGAAGCCCGTGGTGACTGGAAAAAGAGAACCATCACTATAATTTTTAATAAAATGTAGAAGGGAAGACCCAGGGAACTACAAACTGGTGAGCCTCACCTCTATGCCTGGAAGGCTGGTGATGAGTCATGTCCGTCAGGGCTCCTCTTTCGATCAGTGCTCTGGAATATCTTTATGAATGGCACAGACAGTGAGATTGAGAGCACCCTCAGCAAGTTTCAAGATGACAAGAGGGTGAGTGGTGTGGGTGACAGAACAGAAGGATGGAAAGCCATCCACAGGGATCTGGACAAAACTTGAGATGTGGGACTGCAAGAACATATTGGGGTTCAACAAGTTCAAATGCAGGGTGCTGCACCCAAGTCGGGGCAATCCCAGACACGAGCACAGACTGGGAGAAGTAGTTATGGAGAGCAGCCTGAGGAGAAGGACTTGGGGTTTCTGGTGAATATGAGCCCACAGTGTGCACTCACAGCCCCAAAAGGCAAACATATCCTGGGCTGCATCAAAATAGGAGTGGCTAGCATGTTGAAGGAGGTAATTCTTTTCCTCTGCTCTCACGAGATCCCACCTGTGGTGCTGCATCCATCTCTAGGGTCCTCAGCACAGAAAAGACATGGACCTGCTAGAGCAGGTCCAGACGAGTGCCACAGAGTTGGTCAGAGGGATGGAGCATCCCTCCTATGAAGACAGGCTGAGACAGCTGGGGTGGTTCTCCCTGGAGAAAAGAAGGTTCTGGGGAGAATGTGATGTGGCCTATAGGTACTTAAAGAGTGCTTATAAAATAGAGGGGATAGTAATAGGACAAGGGGAAATGGTTTTAAACAAAGAGAAGATAGATTTAGGTTAGATGTTTAGAAGAAATTCTTTACCATGAGGATGGTGAGGTACTGGAGCAGGCTGTGTTGAGAAGTGGATGCCCCATACCTGGCAGTGTTCAAGGACAGATTGGACGAGGCCCTGTGCAACCTGATACAGTGGGTGGCTTCCCTGCTCACATCAGCAGGGCTTGGAACTAGATTATATTCAGGGTCTCTTCCAAACCAAGCCACTCTGTGATTTGATGACTCTATGATGCTCTTTATCAATGTCTTTACTGGATGGAGTTGGCTAAAACTGGACAAAGTAGCTTTATAGTGTTCCAAAGAGTGGCATGTAAATGGGAATGAGAAATTGTCTTGATTCCTTGAATGTGCCCTCCTCTTGTTCCTACAGCTCAGAATGCAGTTAGCCCTTTCCGTTGCAGGTATGCACAGATGGCTCATGCTCAGCTTTTTAACTACTGCAAACTCTGAAATTTTCCTGCAGAACTGCCTGGAACCAACCCATCCCAGCCTGTAACACTGCAAGAGGCTCTGCTTCCCATGTACAGGCCTTTACATTTGTCTTTGCTGAATTTGATAAGGTTCCTGTTGGCCCCATTCCTTCAGCAGTCTGGGTCCCTCCACCCTCAACTGTATTGACTGTTCCTCCCCTCCTTGTTGTCACCTGCAAACTTGAAGAAAGGGCCTCATCACCTCCTTCAGGTTATTGTTAGAGGCACTGAACAAGACAGATATGTAATGCAACATTAGTGTTTAAAGAATTCAAGTAGCTCTTTGTGTCTTTCTGGTTCTGACACTCAAAAGTCTCCCTCCTAACTGTTCTTAACTCTGACCAGCTGAACCAGGGGCAAATTGCTGGCCTCTACACCAAAAAATGTCTTTTATTTCACTGAAAATGTTGTCTGAATGAAGACCAAAAGATTGTGTCATTCATAATACTGGGCATTCTTTCAACAAAGGGATTTCAAGAAAATCTCTGGTTCAGCAAATGCATAAAAGAGAGTCTTTTGATTTTCATAGCTGTACAGCACAGTACTAGCAGGGTAAGCTTGGTGTATAATTATCATTTCTGAGAATGAATTGAAATAAAAGATCTTTGTGATGAAATATGTGTTCTAAAATGTGAGTGCTATATTCTATGGATTGTCATTACTTTGAAGTCTTAAAATAAATAAATGTTTCCAGAAGCAAACAGGCTATTTAGATGCCAAATTCTTTTGTTTTTATAAGTGTCCCTTTGAATGCATAGAATCCAGCATTTAGCACTTGGCATCTAATTAACTTGTTATCAGGGAGGAAGTCACGGAGCAATGCCATTCCCCATTCTCATAAGTACCAGAATCTGTTTTTAAACTGTGGAGGAAGAGCACTAATAATAACAGCTTTCGCTGCTTAACTACTGTTTCCCTTCCAGCTCCATACCATACCTTAAAAGAAACCCTCCCCCTAACTCAGGGGAAAAAAAAAGGCAACAAAAAACAAATCTAAAAAAACCCCTCCTTAGCAAGATATAACCCTCAGGATTTTTCCCATTATTAAAGTGTATTGTTCTTTTATTCTGCTTTGAGAAACCTTGTTCTTAGTACATTTTTAAGCTAATGGAGATGAGATTCTGGGGAAGATGAACCAGGGAGTTTGCGTATTTTCTATAACTAGACTTCCAGGAGACCAATTAATTTTAGCTGGAATGATGGAGGGACAGTTCTGTTATTCACCTTTTCAAAGTGCAGAACAGGCTTTGCTTGTATTGAGTAGGCTCATCAAATTTACATCACCATTTAATTAAATGTTTGTAGCAATAATTGACCTCAGGAGTAAGTAATTTGGTAATAAATAGATTCCACTGTTTCTAAATACTATTTTACTGACTCTGAGATGCTATTCATAGGCTCATAGCTTTGCCTCAAATCTCATTAGCAATTTACTTAAGTGAATATTCCATTGTAGAATTGACAGTGAATCAGAATGAAGTTTGACAGAGATTTCAGAGCATGGTCCAAAAGAAAAAATAACATGCCTTTCTCTGAAACTTTTCAGGGACAGCTCAAAACTGAGATATGAAAAAAAAATAAAAAGAAAAACAAGCCAAACCCTGATTTATTTAGTGTCTTCATGTTTTTCTATTTTTTTTTTACCTGCTTAAATAATTGCTTGAAGAATTTGGAGCATATCTCAGTTTGAGTTCAATAGTGTTAAAAATAAAAATGCAGGACCTTTTTATTAGTTTTGATGAAATACAGTGATAACCTCGAGAAACCAAAATGGACACACATTTCACATCCTCCCTCTTCCAAACTATCGATTTATTACTCTGCTTTTGTTTAAAACCTATGAGCTAGGTTCAGAGGTGATGCATAAAATGTGTAATTTAGAGTCCTTTATGCTCAGTTAGACACCTTAAGACCTACTTACACTCACTTACTAGAGTATAAGTCAGTGAAATGGAGTGTAAATTGATGTGATTTACGTGTGGAGGAGCTGGCAGAGTGAGAAGGTATTAGCTATAGGAGGGAATAGACTTTATGTGAGTACTTTCTAATGCTCAGCTGGTTTTCTTGCTACTCCTCTATATCCCTGAATAAAGATGTCTACTTTTGACTGCTTAAGCTCCTGTGCATTCAGTGAGAATTTCTGGGACAAAGGCACTGATTAAATATAAGAAGCCTGATAAAAGTTGTGTGCTGAGGAGTGAGTATGGGGTTTATGAATAAGCAACTAGAGGCTATGCTTCCCATTCCTCTTTGCAGTTAGGTGTAAACCCAGCAGTTCTGTAGTTACTTGTAATGACTCTTCTCATCTATGGTTCTTGCTCTGCTTTCTATCAGGAAGATTTTTACATCCAGTGCACACTGCATGTTTTGCCCTGATGCCTTGTTTGACAAGCTGGCAGGTAAGAGGAAAGCTCCACCATATTTTCTGTGGGATAAGAACATGCACCTGGCAGTTACCACGTTGCTGTAATTTCACACTCATACCCTGCGGTAAGCTGCTCTTTTGCCAAGTGAGCTACGTAAAACCTTGTCAGCTTCCAGAATTGTACCACTTGAAACATGTCAGTTGAAACACTACCAGTACAGAGGCAATTCCTGCAGGATAAAGAACCATAAATCTATTAATCTCAGTTTCTACTGCCTTAAAAAATCTTCTGATAGTAAACCAATTTAATAATTAAAAAACCTCCCAAAACCTGACCAAAATACTTAGCCCTAGATCATAGTTATAACATAAGCAAGACTCAAGTTTCAAGTTAATCTGAAGTACAAAGAAAATAGGGGGATAAAGCATAAAGAACAAAGGAAGAAGAGTAATGGAGATATGAGCTATCCTAGTAAAGATCCTGGGAAGACTTTGGTCTCGTCTCCTCTGGAAAGTTTTGGAGCATATATATGTAAAATGTGAAAAAAACCATAACAAAAATATGTATCCAGCTTTTGTTTTGCTGGCAAAACCAGATGCAATTGTTCTGGCCAAAAAATATTTCAGCAAGTGTTCTTCATTTTGCACAAAGATCTAACACTGTCTTTTCTTTTTTTCTTTTTTAATTTATCTTCTGTTTTGTTTTGGTTTGGTTTTGTTTTTGTTTTTCTTTAATTCTACATTTTGATAGAAAGCCTTTATCAAATCATTATTGTGATGTAGTTATATATTTTATTACACAAGATGATAAAGGTATTCATATGGGTATGAGCTATATGTAAGCTTTTTGCTAAGTATATTAGTATTATATATTGGTAAAGTTAAATCTTATAGACAGAAAAAATTAAGCCATTATATGAACTATAACTTTTACGTACAATATATTTTTTTAAAATTCTATTTTGTTTTTCCCCCAGCTAAACTGTAAATAGGCAGCTAACCACAATAAGTAAACCTACTCTAGGATTTAACTGCTATTTCAGTTTGCATTCAAATCTCAATTTATACTAAGAAGATTCTGCAGTGCTGCCAAAAGCTTTTTTGGTGCAGGAATGAATCCAGCTAATGCTTGCTGAAACTGTAGTCAAGACAAAGAAAGTAATTTTTTTGTTACACATTAGAATGATCACATGTTCCAATATAAATTCAACTCACTTTCTATACAACTATCTTAATCTTGATTAGAATTATAATTTTCATCCTTTTTTTTCACTTGTTTCTAAATGAAATCTTGCAATCTACCTTGAATTTACACATGTGCATTTCCCAGATAGTAATATTCATTCTAAAATGATGAACATTAATGTTACCCAACTCATCTATTAAGTCCTTCTTTAAATAATAAAGACATGAAGCCATCAAAACTTTTGCCCAATTGGCGGCTACAGTTACGGTCCATTTTCATCTCATTGTTACATCGTATCCCACAAATAAACAAATATTTACCTCATTAATAATTAAAGAAGCATCCTATATGTTTCTATTTCAAAATAGTTAACATTATATCTTAAAACAATTGTTTTAAAAGAAGTAAACATAATTGAAACTAAATATGACACCAAGTCTGATTTTATAAATAAAAAGAAGAGTTTGGGAGATCATGTAACTTAAGAGAAAATAAGGGTTTATCACATTGCTCTTTGTTAAAAAAGAAGTATGAAGTGCAAGGAATAAATTTAGAAGAAAGAAAATATGCAAGCTAGCTTACATAGTATATCCCCAAAGAGGATAACGAATATGAGGCCGCTTGGACTTACTGCTGATGTTCACGTGAACAAATCCTTATTTTAAGGGAGACTGACTCAGCAAAGCAAAAAGCTACAGCAAATGTCAGCGAAACAATTTTCTATGAACCAGCAAGGCATTAAAAAGAGTTTTTGTGTGTACGTGCAGCTAAAGGAACCAGCACTCCACCCCCACAGGTGCTCTTTCACTGGCTGTGGTCAGCAGGATCACTTGGGTGAGACTGGGGCCAGGCGCAGAGTAGCCCCGGCTGACCTGAGAGCTTGTCATAGCACAGTCAAATGCATGGAAGTGTTGATTTGCCAGCACCACTGTGACATTTGAAAAGTATGGCTGTGGTGTTGGAATTAACTGAAGGGAATATAATTATCTATGATATTTGTGTGTCTCCAGTTACTGTGCTATTTTGGTGTCAGCCGTAGAGCTGGGATAATGGCAGTGGCCCAAGCAGATACCATCTTGAGATGGTTCTTCTGAATATAGAAGGAGAAGTTTTTATATTTCTTTGTCTTCCTGAACTTTCACTTTTTATAACCTGGGGATACCAAATTGTGTCCCTAAGATTCACACTTAACATGAAAAAAGACAGAAAATAAATAAGAATTATGGAATTTATTTCATAGAGTCATTGGAGATATAGATCCACCTTGGCACATATTAACATAGGAGTTCAGGAAGTAGATTCAGACTATGAACTCCTGTAAGATGAAGCCCTAGAAATACTTTGTAAAGAATTCACTACCTAGATTTAGTACTTTTTCTTTCTCCTGCTTCATTTAATCAATTTTATAGGGAAGCTTTGACTAAAATTCTATCTGAATTGTAGGGTGAGGCTTTCATTCATTTGCATTTGAGAGCCTTTGACCAGTTAAATTTGGAGATACCAGAATTCACAAAACAAAATTAAAAGCAATTTGTGAACACCTTCATTTCCTCACAGCTTTAGTAAACAACTTCAACAGTTTTTCCACTAAATTCAACAGCACTGGTATCAGTCATGGGAAGAATTGTAAACCTGAATAACTGCCTTTAAGCTGTTAGCAATGCTATGTAATTTAAGAACAACAAGGTTTTGAGTGCATTAACTAATTTTCTGCTTTGTAGAAGCCTTAATAGCCCTTGCATGGGTAAATTAGGCATTTTCTTCAAACATTACCCTTCTATTTAAGAAGTTCCTATATATGAATAAAGCGTGCAACAGTAGCCAAATCCATCTGCTTGTTGAAGCTAGGATTCTTTTTTATAAAGAGAGTGCTTAGTCATTTGTAGCTGTTTATTGCATAGTTGCTTATTGACTATGATCCTGACTTACTTGAGAACTGTTTTTAAAAAGCAGATTCATTGCTAGAGTGTTTTCAAAGATACCTCACCTTTCTAAGGTAGTTCTGCACCTTTAGGATTTGAAATATTTAAAAGTCTGATGCCTGAGGTTTACAAATTGATGTAATCCTGACTTTTTGTTCTTGTTCTTTTGTTTTAAAGGGCAGACTGTTGTATAAATTTTTTGTTCAGGGATGCATATTTTTAGGATGAAGAAAAATACACCTTCAAAGGCATAAAGCCATACTAAAATCTAGGACCCACATTCTCTTATGATTCAACTACTGTATCTTCACTGAAGTAAAAAGAGGTGCTCCAGATTGTCAGAAGTGTGAAATGAGAACAGGATCCTTCCCTAACATGCATCACTGTGAATTTTAACACCATACATATGTCTAAAATCCAAAGAAATTCGTATCTATATTTGGCTTTGGAAGCACATGAAATTTGAGTGAGCAGTTTTCTTAACCAAGAATAAAAATAGCAGATAAAGATATATAATGCTGACCAAAATCAAATAAAAATGGCATATGAATCAGTGAACAACTCATACTACGACCTCGTTGATTGATTCGTGAATAGTTTATGTTTACTCTCAAACTTCATATTAAGCAGAACTATTCCTGATTTTATGATGTTGCCTGCATTGAAAACGGTATATTCCCTGAGAGGTCTCTTTTGGGTCAAGTTTTTGCTATTGTGTTCATCAAATAAATTCACATTTGATACTATAGAATGAGATAAGGTAATCCACTGTAGCAGTATTAATGTTGCACCTCACCACCTGTAATTTGACTTCAGCTCTAAAGGTCACTACTGGTATTATTAAAAGAAAAGTGTATTGAAGTGTGTTGACCTAGGAAATGCCTAGACCAGCGTCACAGTAAGCCAGGAAGGGAGAAGCCTTTCTAAGGTCTAGTCTAATTGATTGGAAGTTATCAACTGTCCCACACAAAGGGAGAGCTCATGAACATTTCTCAGAGCAGAAATACTCATTGAGATCTTTAACAAAAAGCAGAAAAAGTCTGTGTTTCAAAGGAAATGAAATAGTCAGTGGGTCTGTCATATCCTGAGTTTCCTACTCTCCATCTTTTTCCCTGTCTAAGATTGTGATGGCTATATTTTAGGTTTGGGCCCATGCCACTCATGATCTTGCTGATCCTTTCTTCTTTTATCTGATATCTCAAGCAACGAAGGACAACCACACACTACTAAGAAGAAAATGACTCTCTCCAGCTCCCTTTTCCTTGTGCCTGTAATATCTGCTTGAAAGATATGACATGGTTCTCAGGAAAGATCCATTTTCTATACGTATTAGCTAATCCCATTAAAAACTCCATGGAGTATTTTTCACTCAGGCACACAGAAGAGCAATTTTTCATTGTTTGGAGAGCTCCATCTGTATTGTTTTATTAAACAGAATGAAAAGGAACAATCAAGCTCATTTAAAGCACTTTCAACAAAAGATCTCACACATATGGAACCACAGACAAATCCCCCCATATGTCAGTCACTAAGTCCCAACAGGAACACTGATTTCACAGCAAGAATGGTGGTGGACTCTGGATGTCCCTTCTATCGCAGATTACTGCATGATTCTAAGATTGTATTTTGGTTTTCTTTGGTCCAGGCTATGATGCTTAAGACTGAACTTGGACCTCTCTGTTACTACAGGAAAAAAAAAAATGTAGCCTCAAGAACAACTTCCTTAAATGAATCTAGTAACTTGCATGCTCAGGAATCACTGAGTAAATAAAAAGAGTAGGTGACATGAATCTACAAAACATAAGAAAAAAAGTGCATTTCATTTCACCATTAAAACTCACCTTCTTATCCTTGGAATTCCATGTAAAGACAATTAGTGGGCTAGCCAAGTAAATCAGATCTCAAGTCATAGCTTAGAATCTCAGAAATCACAGTGTACCGCCTGACTGTTGATGTAGCCTGGTGTCCCACCCTGACAGCACTGCATGGAAGCCATCCATTGGGTATGCTCTCACTGTTTTCAGGGTCTACCCTGGTCATCCAGGTTAAGAAAGTAAAAAAATAGAATATAAGGAGGTCTTTCTTTCTTCTCTCCCTTCTTGACTATTTGGATAAGATTAGATGGGGCAATGTGAATGTCAGTGGTGACATCTTTCCTTGTTTGTCTACTTTGGATAATCATTAGTCCAGAGTTTGGCTTGACTTGGATTTGAACTCTGATTTTCGCCTCTTGGTATGTTTTCAGCTGCCTCAGAAAGATGACAGGATAAGCGTAAAACTCTCCTACCAAGGACACAAGCAGACTACAGCTAGCACAAGGCATACACTGTGGCAGGAACAACCACAGCTGTTTCAGGAGCACTGAAAGCTCTCTTTTTTTGGGGTGGAGCTAACGAGAATTAACTTGGAGAGGGAGGAAAAAAAAAACTAAAGAGATACTACACTGTTGCAGCAATGATTTTTCCAGTTATGTTTTATAGACCAAACTACATTAGCCATTTCTCCAGTATTTGCATCTGTGAAAAATGAAGAAATAATTCATGAGTTCCAGGAAGAAGTTAGAAATGCATTTATAAATTTATTCATTAGAATTTTTCCACAGAGAACTTGTAACTCCATTTTGAAGACTTGACACATTAATAAAACTGCTGAAAGGTTAATCTCTGTGCCCAGTGTATTTCTCATATCATTATTTATGCCTTCTTAGTACAGTATCTTTGTAATCTTCCTAATTAAACTGTGGCTATGAATGCAAATTTTTATTTTGCTGTTGTGTATTTTAACAATGCTTAGCATCACTACATGTGTTAATTATGAGCAGAGCAACATCATTTTCTGGGTCTAGGGACTATTAAAAAGGGTATCAGTTGTAAGGGACACTGCAGATAGATGGAAATAGTGATTCTAGTCACTGTTCCCTACTGAGACAATGGCTTTGCTCTCATGTCACGTTCTTGTGACAGTGAGTAAGTACTGAAAGAATGAAATAAGCTCCAAATTTCTGTATAGCAAAAGCTGTATCTTGAACTTTGCTCTGAACTTCTGATCCCATAGAGATAATGTTCTTCCTAGTGCTGCTGAACTCCTAAGCTATAAGTAATGTCCAAAGAGCCATCTCTGCACTGTCTTTTCTCAAGAGAAAACTTTCTATTTTGTATCCATGAGTAAAAAGATAGCATCTGAATACTACTTTTAAACACAGCTTAGGAATCAGCTGCTCTACTTCTCTACATATCTCTGACTATATTCTGAAGTACAAAGGAGAAGAAAATTGCCTTAGTACCTTTGAGGATATTGCCATTAGACACTAATGTTGCTCCTTTTGGCACAGTGCCATAGGTAAAGAGAGACGGGCAGAAAATATCAACTTATCAAGGACCTCAGCAGAGTGAGATAATTATATACAACATATTTACATAAATTATTTCACCTGCTTGCTTCATTTCCTATTAAATAGCTCTGGTTACTCTTATCTCCTGGGAAGGGTCTTCTAGGGATCACCCTCATGAACTGTGATAGCATGCATTCAACATTAGCTCAGCATTAGCTCAACATTTAGCAACTAATAACACTGTAATTTCTGAATTGGGATTGAGAAAATGTGAGTTATGGCTCACAAAAAGTACAGTGTTGAAAGATTTTATGATTATTTAAAGGTATGACTTCTGAAAGTTGCCTGCTTTTTCACTGCTGTTCTATCTTTGCATAGTCACAGATTTCATAGGAAGATACCTGTTGCTCAGAGAGAGGGTCATGGGATCTTATGCTACAAATATTCTTTCTCCTCCGAGCCAAGAAATTTTAACCAATTTACAGCTCAGGGCTGTTGCTTCACTGGACAGCTGGTTGTATGTATTTATTTCAAGTCAGTGTCCTCTTTAATTTCCCTTTAAGTTCTCTCCCTTGGAGTAGCTCATTAATGGAGTAGTGGACAAAACCTGTTAGGTTTTACCCCCAGTGGCCCTAATTCTTAGCTAAATATTGTCAGAAATAAGGATTGACTTGCCTGAAATAAACTGCAGCACAAAACTGGTGGTACAGAACGATAAGCTTACAGGTGCTTTACGGCATACTTTTAGTCCAGTGGACTATTTACTTTAATGACAGCAAGGGCAAGATCAGTGTTTTTGTATTTTCTGAAGTGAAATTATCTTAATATGCATAATCTTTACACAATTTTAGGAAATCTGTGTCCGCTTATTTATTTTTATTTTGCCTTTTTTTCCTTGATTTTTCTTGCAAGGCTTGAGTAAAATATATGTCAGGATCTTTTAAATCAAGACTGGGGGAGCAGAACTCCTGCAAAGTGTTAAATAGGTCTGCCACTGGTACAGAACTTTAAATGCTTGAAACAACATGAAATGCATGAAACAACAACAAGTTCCAGTAGTGATTAATAAGAATTCATGACTGATTTTTAGCTGGGATATCAGGGCTATAAGTACAGTCTTAGTACCTTAGTGACTCAGTAAATTAAGACACTTCAGCTTCCTCTTTATAATTTTTTTTTTTTTTTGGTGGCCTTTCTAACAATTTGTGGGCAGGTAATCTTCTGGATGCTACATATCCTTGTTCATGAAACTAAAAATAAGTTTGGTTGAACATAAAGTGTGAACCATTGCACTATGGTGTTTCAGCCACCCTTGCTTCCTATTTCCAACATCCAGATATACAGCCCTCCTTGGCAGAGTTATCAAGGTTCTTTTCTCTTAAGAGAGTTAATTTATACATATCAGATTTCCTCTAAGGGTGAGGCTTCTAAGTAGCACCCTGCTTTTTACATAACTAGGACTCTGGGAGTGGCTTTCTTCTGTACTCTTTGATACTGGCATACTGGCTTTCCTGGGCTGCCCTCTAATTTGGAGTGATTTTGGTGAGACGAGATTAAGGTCTGTCATGCCAGGGATTTGCATGAGCACTTCTTCATTCCATATGCGACACTTTGGTTTAACTTTTGATGGGAAAGTAGAATTCAGGGTGTCTGACCTATTTATCCCTTTTCTGTTCCTTTTTTTGAGATAAAATTGTCATACAGATTAATTGCATACAACAGAGTATGTGTGTTTGGTTACTGTGTCACTTTTGGTAAATCAAAGAGAAAAATCTTTTGTAATCAGCTAGCCCTTAACTTAATAACACTTTTGATAAATTGCTTGTATACAATAGGTTAACAAACTCAAACATTAAAGATTTCAGTTCGACACTGCTGGAATGAATCATACAGATGCAAAAGGCCAAATTTACAATTCTTTATCTGGAGTAAAGAAAAAAAAATCATATCAGTTTCAGAACCTGCACTGACTGAATAAAGAATTTCAAATCTGGCCTAAGGAAGTTAGAGATATGCTTGAAGCATAACTGTTCTTTACACCATTTACAATTCCTTTACCAGAGAGTTTTAGCACACTGTGGATCATTGTTTATTGTATACTACCATTAAGAAAGACCTCTTTATATTCCTTTTTTTTCCCCTTTCTTTTCCTAATTTATGCCCTTTTCTTGTAAATTTTCAGCTTCCCACATACACAACCCCCTTGCTGGATCTGCCACACTCCAAAACCTGAGTGACAACAGGCTTGACAACCTTTGGGGTGGTGAAAGATCTGGCGAGAGCAAGCCTCCCCAGCATGCTCATCAGGTTAGTAAGGATACTGTCATGAATGGCAGTGCCATATATTCTTGTCAGCCATAAGTGCAAAGTGATTGCAGCCAAACCTTTCCTCACAACAAAAGGAGGAAAGGCTGAAAAAACCTTCTTGAGATAGTGAGTTGAAAGATTATGATGCTTTCCAATTTATAAGAGAAGGCTCCCTACAAAGTACTTTTCAGGCATACCTGCTTCTTGTTTCTATCATTTGCACACTGTAAAGAGGCCTTACTGTGGCTGTAAATATAACCTATTTGAATTTTATAGTCTTTTACGCTGCTGGAACAGTGTGCTGAGGCTTTAGGGCAAACATGAAATAAAGCCAGCTTGTTCCATTAAGACCTTCATTCACCTATTTTAGGGATTTCCCTCTCAGAAAGATCATGGAGGTAAAACAACTTTACTGGGTAACCCTGACTGCACAAGGGAAATATCTACTTCAGTCTCCCCAGTGCTCAAGCACACCCTGTCTTCAGCAACTCTGCGTGTGTGTGTGGGTGTGTGGACACCTATGTCCCTCCTCTACCTTTAGGTGGCCAGGAAAAACAGAGACTGTCTCCAAGGGGATGATAGCAAAGTAGGTGTATCTGGCTCATTCATTGGAAAAAGGTGTGTGAATGCCAGCTGTGATACGGTGGAAGGAACAGGGAAACAGCTGTCAAGCTCAAGGTCAGCACCTCAGGAGCCGGAATCTACCAGCAGTTTCAGTTTATGCTGCTTTGTTAAAACAAAAACGCAGTCAGTCCTATTTCAGTTTGCATTAAAACATGCTCTTTACTTGCTGCAGAGGTAATAATCGTAATAACTATTGCAGATGAACATTTGTCATATTTGCTGTCCCTGTCATATCACACCACCATACATGACTAAACATCCTGAGGCTGAGGGAAAACAATAGTACCTCTCCACTTCCTTTGCACACCCTCATATTAGCCAGGTAAAACATGATTTCCACAGCTCCTTTTGATAGAAGTAACAGTAATCGTTGCCTATTTAAATCTGGTAGGTGAAGGACTCAAAGTTAAGTGACATTTTCTAGGTCAGAAAGAGATTCAGCCCCTGTATTTTCAATGGCAAGTCAGAGCCCTGACTTCTGCCTTGTGCTCCCACAGCTAAATTTTATCTCCTAGAGCTGAACAGTGGTGATGAATGTGCTGTGGAATTTGCTTTGAAAAACAAATATTTAACTTTCTACAGATCACTGAAGACCTGATAAAACTCTTGAGTGTCACCTAACCAATTTCCCTTCATTTTTAATTGAAAAATCTTTTTATTCTTTTAATCTAAAAGTGTGGTTCAAATAAAAATGGAAAGGCCATTTAAATTCTTTTCAAATATCATTCACGCAAATAGGATTCACAAAGTCAGAGTGTTCAGAGTGAGACTTTGAAGGAAAAAAAATCCTTTTAAAAGCATTAATTTCAAAAATAGGAGTCACATTTATGATTAGTCAAGAGGGCCAACGCTTCCTTCTTGCTTCTGGGTGTGGAGAGGCCAGGAAAGCAGGGCTGGGCTGTGTGTGGGGGTGATGTGAGCAGCGTTGATATCCTGGGTGATGCTCCTCAGTGCACAGGCTGGTGGTGCAAATTCCATGGTGGGGAAGGGCAGAACAGGAGCCAAGTAAGCACTCCAGAGAGCAAGGTAGTGATATAGAGAGTTTGTTCCCAGGAAAGACATGGGAATGCTGCATGAGCTAATTCATCTAGTTCCATTCTCCAAAATGGGAGATTTGAGTCCACAAAAGGCATTTTAAAAATCATTTGAGTGCTAGGAAGTATTAGGAAAGGGACTGAGTATGAAAAGGAAAACATAATTGTACTACCATATATGTTGTTTAAGTGCCCATAGATTCAACATTTAATTAATTTCTGACCGTGTTAACCTAAAATGGGATATAGTAAAAAAGACAAAGTGCATTGAAAGGAGAGAAGGCTGATTAAGGAAACAAATTGTTTCTATATTAAGTATATACAAATAGATTAAGATTATACAATACAGAAAAGACACAAACAAGGAGGGAATTACAGACATCTAAAGCAGCATTATTTGCCTGGGGAAGGCATGTTTATATGCAATGACTATTCACTGCTTCCCTAAATACAGGAAGCAATGGAAAACAAATTCAGTCATATAGCAGGCTCAAACAGAGCAACGTTTTGGTTTTTTCCTACATTAAAAAAGTATTAATTTGTGCAACTTGTTGCTAAAGTATTTGACAATGCCAAAAATTTGCATGAATTTAAAAACTCATTAAGCAGACTCAAAGAAGAACAATCCATGAAAGACTAATAAACATAAGTTAAAACCTGGTACTCAGGAAGATCTTGAACTTCAGATCAGAGGAAGCTGTTAGTTTGCACTAAGAAAGCAGGTTTTTAATAAATTTTCCTGTGTTTCTATACTGTTCTGTAAAGGAACTACTCTTGCATTTCCCTTGATCAATCCTGAAAGCAAGAAACAGGACTACATGTAAATTTTTTCTACCAACAAAATTAACTATTTTCTGGAGTTCAAAAAATCGAAACAAACATCCAAAATGTAGTGAAACTAAATATTTTGATTGTCAGAAAAATGTTGGCCAGGCTGCAGTGAATTAAGGTTAAAAAGAAACAGTAAAAAGGCAAACTACCTATTTACAAAACAGAAAATCTCATTTTCCTCCCACACTTATTCATATCTACTTGCAGTCTTTACAGGTAAGAACATACTGCTGGTAAGGATACTTAAACATATAATTACATAAAAAATATAGCAGGTAAAGTAGTAAAACAGGCAGAATCAGGTAATACAAAAGTTAGGCTTATTTTATATTGGACTATATTTAAAATTTTATTATGAGTTTTGGACCAGCTCCATTGAAAATATTAGAGAATCCCTTACTATTGTTTTTGTGATGTTTTACAGTAGGATTGTTATTCTTCTTGCCTTAGTTTGCTTAACTTTCACCATCCAGTCATCTAAAAGAACAATTTAAAATATGTATATTTTAATAGAACAAAGTGAGTGAATTTTTATTATGCTCTTCTCTGCAAAGAAATGATCTTTTCTGCTCATGCTTTGTAGCTAATTATATAATCTCCTTCAAATTCTTAGTAAGCATAAGCCAGCCTTTTCTAGTGATTGATACAGAACTACCCTGATCTATTAAACTGGGGCACACTTAGTCCTAATTATCATACCAAAAGTAATTGAATAAGAAAAAAAATTAAAGCACAAATCTTCAGAATGTGAGGAACAAAGCCGACTTTATTGCCTCTAAAGATGGTGTTCTAATTGTGCAAATTTGATTGCATATTACATCTGGAAAGTCCCAGTTATTATAGATCATATTTTACTAATATTACCACTTTTGTTTCAAAAAAATCTGGATGTTACACAGGTGTGACCACCCACCCTTAAGGGGAAGCAATTTTGTTAAACTGTCTGAAGCTAAATCAGCTGCAGTTGTAAAAAGTAGACAAGCTTTTACACAGAAACTGGTGCCTTTTTTTACTTAAAAACAAGCCTTTTCCTTTCTGTCTCAGAAAGCTGGACTATCATTCATTTCAATGACAAATCTTTCCTCTTCCTACGAAATCTTGATTTTTCCTAGACTTAAGCAATCATGTCTATGATCATGCTACTGAAATAAGGAGATCCTGAAAGACCAGCAGACTGAGAGATGACTGAGAAGTTGGAGCCATGGCTATTTGTCTAGGTAAGATATCCTTCTGTTAATAGTATGGAGAAGCAGTGATGATCTAGCACAGTCAGAACTGGATCTGCTTGCTCTGAGCAGCTGGGAGAGCAAAGGTGAAGTGTCAGCTATTTAGTGTAATTCCATGTGTTATAAAAATCCAGTGTCATGGGAGTGCTGCATTGCCTTGGCTTGTCAGACTGGTCCTTCTGTGGTACAGATTATGTCTGAGTCTGTCTGAGTTGGCTCGGTGTTTGAGATAAGGAAAGACTTTGAATCTTGTTAAAATCCCTTAAGAAACCAGACACCTGAACTGCAAACAGATGACATAAGCAGCAGCAGTCAATAATTTGGAAGTTTATCTCTCACTTGTACAATTCAGTGGGTGTTTAAACATTGATTTTCTCAAAATTAGAATCAGGCTCCCAGGTTCTAAATTAATTTTTAACTAATGTAGAGAAGGAAATGCTTCATTAAATTGCTGCTACTGTATTACTTGTCACAACACCAACACCACCTTCTGCTGTTGCAGAGGCCTCAGTTCAGCAGCCTCTCATTCTCCTAACTGCTTGAAATCAATAACACTATATTCAGTCCTCCAGAAAACAGTGAAAAGGCTGTTAGCCTAAACCTCATATAGGGCTAAAAGAAATGGAATCTTATGTGATCATTATTTACATTTAAGCGTAAAATAAGGGTTGAAAAATAGTCTTTTAATGCTGAAGTGTTAAAGATTTGTTGTTTACCTAGGACTTTGTGTCAGGAATTTCCATTGTTTCATGGACTCTCTGTGGACTCCAAGGCATATAAAATATTCTGACCTGCAGCCTGAGGTCAAAGCACGAACCTCTTCCTGAAGTTTTCAACTTTGCATGGAGCTGCTAGACTAGAATCTATTAATGTGATGTTCAGTTTACCCTCATTTTCCTTTCATTAAGGGAAATGGGGACATGTGGTAAATTTACCAGTCAGCTGTGCTTGATATTACTGGATCAGGTGAGGCAGTCACAAGTTTCATGAAGTGCCCTCAATGCAAGAGCAATTAGAACCTGATAATCTTTTATTGTTCTTGTCACTTGCAGGGTTTTTTAAATATAATATGACAGAAACAAGTGCAGTGGGATGATTTTTATTATACCAAGATGATCTAGCATTGCTGTCAAGTTAAGTTATAGTTTTAAGAGGAAATCACCAAATTGTACATTTATGGTTCTGCTATGGTAAATCACACCATCATAATTCAGATAGAAACTCTATAATAATAATACTATCACCTCTATTTTTTCTATTAATTCTTCTATTTATCAATGAGCAGAGAAATAACAGCCAATGTATATCCAGTACACATAAGTGAGTTTGTATGTAGCTGCTACATATTCCTTTTAAAAGTAAAGCAGCATCTGTACAATCTGTTGCATGTTCCTATAGCTATAAATGGGCATGTGAAAGCAAACACAGTTGCATATCAACAGGTTAGGCCATCAGACTACTTTGACCCTTTGAGGTCAATGAAAATAATGTTAAGGATTTCAGTGAGCTTTACGCTTACATTCTGGGTATTTGTACTTATTCACCACAGATGTGTATTTTGACTGCAATAGCAAATAAAAGTATTTACAGCTAAGGGTATCATCCTTAAGGCATGACTATATTGCTTTCACTTACTAACCAAAACTTGCTTGGTTTCATTCAGGAGGCTTTTACACAACTTCACTCTCATTGCAGTAAAATAAAAACAAAAATTTACTTAATTTTTTTTTTTGCCTCCTTACTTAATTTCAAAAAAGAATTTGGTGGGTCATGAATGGCTTCAATTAAGTAAAAATATGTTTAATTTGTGTAAGTGAATAATTTGAAACAATCAGGTTTAGAAATTTAAATTAACATAATGAACAGAAGAAAATGCCTCTTCTAATCATGATGTTGTTTTAGGTTGAATACATTTCATTGTTGACATTTGAATTTGTTACTGGTTGAAATTTAAATCATAACAGCGAAGGCATATTTGTTTCAGGTTTAAATTTCTCTTTGCTTAATATAGCTGTCAAGTCAGAAAAATTCAGATAAGACAAATGACGTTTTTAAATAAAGAAATATTTTATAAGGTGGTTAAATTTTGTTTGTCTTAGCTTCAAAAAGGAATGGGTTATTTCAAATTTGCAAATTCATGAGCAACCAATTTTGTATCTGATTTGCTTCATTTGTAAAGGCAAGCTGAAGAAAACTATTTCTTGCTGATGTTCACAATAAACATACCCCCTGGTTTCCCAAACCATTGGAGATAATGGGTTGTAAAATCTATATTAAAGTACCTGATGAAGAAAGAGCTTTTCTTCTAGTTGTCTGTTTCACCTGATAACCTTTCTAAATGATCTGACAACAAGAAGGCTTAAATGCAAATTCTGTGTCTATTCAGAAGGATTCTCTTGACAGAGCTAAGAAATAGTACAGGTCAAAAAAAACTTGAGGGGATCATATTCAGTTGAAATGAATGATTCTTCCAAAACAGCATTTCTTATCTGGGGTGCAATTTGCAAAATTTCATTTGGAGAGGGAAAAAAGTCACTACAACGTTAAAAAATCTAATTTCACCATTTTCATAACAATTAAGTTTTGCTTTTGATTTTACTACTTGCATTTTCTATTTCTATTGTGGTTTTTTCCCCTACTCTGTAAATTACAGCACTTTAAAAAGTTTAACCAGGCACAGGAATTTTCCCTCTCTTATGTCACCCCTGTTGACATAAAACTTGTCTTCCTGGAGGGTTTGGAGTCTGAAAGATTTGTTATACGTTGAAAATTTTTCCCAAAATGGAACTTCCAGCTCTAAGAGTTGATTTGCTAAAAGTTCTTTACTGTTTGATTCAGATTTCATGTAAAAGAGTGATAATCTTGCAAGAGGTTGTCTCAAAGTGTCCAGTGCTGGGTGCACCTGCAGTAGAGGTGAGCAGACCAATGGAGGAGGTCATAGATATACATCTCAGGCAATTCAGGACAGACCTGGCTGTCCACAATTAAAAGCTTACACTCCCATAGTGATGACCTGGTTCTGTGGGTTATTTTTAAAGTAAAACCTGCCCACCTCAGTGTAAGGAAAGTGAGGTTGGACCAGATGATGCCACCGTGGTCCCTTCCAACCTTACCCTGTCTGTGATTCAGTGAAAGGAACGAACCCATTTTCCATCCAGGAGGATTATCAGGGCTGGAGGTGAGATATGGCAGGTACACGCCACTGGGACCCAGGTGTGGATGACATTTCTGATGTGCTCCTGACCACAGAGTCTCTGTCTTGGCTAATTATTATGTAGTGATTGCTGAGCTGGGGGACACTGAGTGGTTCCATACCCCATGACTGCCTTTTAGTGTGCTGCTGTGAGGGCTCTGGCTCCCTGAATGCTCTCAGCAGGGAGCCTGTGCACCCATTTTTTAAAGTTACCTCAATCCTTTATAGATTCAGGCCTTTGGTAAAAATAAAACTGCAGCTGAATCAGAGGACATTTAGGGCAGGACTATCAAAAATGGAGTTATTTAACAAAGATAATATCCTGTTCAGATGTCACAGTGCACTATTTTGTAGTGAAACTGTTCCATTTTAATTACTTGGCAAATCTGAAAAAAAAAAAAAAATTACTGGCTGGATTTTCAAAGTTTTCTGTACTTGTACTTTCCATTAACTTCACTGCTTATATACTATTGTTTATGTTATGTATTCTCCATTGCTATTAAATTTATATTTTTCACACAGTCTCTTTGGGGTTTTTTGTTTTGTTTGATATTCCACAGAGATATATAATTCCTTTAAGGAAAGAGTATATTTTACATTACTTCACATGGCTCATTGTTTTGACTGTTGCTGTGTATTTCTGACAACACATTCAGGCTTTTTTGAAAGTTTTGATGTAACTGACTGCCAGCATCTGAAGGAGCACTTCAGGACTAATGCTTGAAATGTATATACCTTTTCCAGGCCAGTTGAGTAATGAAAACATATTTAATTATTTCCAGCCTCTCAAACGGTGAACAGTGTAATTAACTATGATGTGTATTTCCAGGCTAATTAGAGCAAACTGTAGTACCAAACTAATTGGACACAAAAGTACCTCTGTAGAGCAATAAAACAAGTTTATCACTTGTATTTGTCATAAAAGTAACATGAAAGTGGTATGAATACAGTATGCATAAAAAATGTAGGAAAACTGTTAAAATAATCTTCAAGGCAAGATGAATTTCTGTCAGTTCCTTTCAGAATCAAGTGTGTCTTTGCCTTATTTGATTCAAGTGTCCTTCCTTTGAAGTGTAGCTGCCCACCAGCATGCTGGACCTCATGTCACACAACTCCCTATACCATCTTCTTAGGAAGGAAAATCTTTCCATATAGAATCCATACTTGGATTCTCATGAATCCACTGACACATACTCTCAAGATTTTATGACATCTGGTATTTTTCCTAAAAACTTATGGAGTCATACTAAATTTTATGAATTGCAGCTTTCTTAGGAGTGGAAAAACTTCTACAGGATATGTCTGAGAATTCTGTCTTGTCCTAAAAGGTAAAAAAAAACCTAGGAAAAGAAAAAAAAATCACCCAAACCAACAAAACAAAAGTACATCAATAACATTATAGTGATTCTCTGAAGGATTTGAAGCTAGTTTCACCATACTGGCAAGGTTTGCATCCAGATCCTGAATTTTGGCTGTCTGAGAACAGAAAAAAGTATACTCAAGCCTATTGCATCGTTGTCTTAATAAGTGTATCTAGCCTTCCTTGGATTCTTTCCATCCTTTGGGGAAAGGGAATGGAAAGGGAGTAGAGAAGGGAAGGGAAGGGAAGGGAAGGGAAGAGAAGGGAAGAGAAGGGAAGAGAAGGGAAGAGAAGAGAAGAGAAGAGAAGAGAAGAGAAGAGAAGAGAAGAGAAGAGAAGAGAAGAGAAGAGAAGAGAAGAGAAGAGCTCTCCCCACAAAATAGAAGTGTTTCTATCTTGTTACTTTTTCTTCATTGCTCTTTCCCCATTTTTGTAATCTCATTATAAACAGATAATTTTGTGTAAATAAAGATAATGAAGTACTATATTTACATTTCCTTCAAACTGCAGCCTAAATCTTTCTGTCTGATTCTGTGAAATATTTTGGGGGTTGACTTCTGAGTCATAGTGCACAGCAGAGTCAGGAAAAATTCAGACGGGTTTAATTTTTACAGGCCTGTTAGTCTCACTTCGGTGCCTGGTAAGTTATGGAGAAGATTATTCTGGGGGATATTGAAAAACGCCTGAAGGACAACACAGTCATCAGCCAGCATGGCTTCATGAGGGGAAAGTCCTGCATATCAAACCTGATTTTCTTTTATGACAAGGTAACCAACCTAGTTGATCAAGAGAAGCCAGTTGATGCAATCTTGAATTTCAGCAAAGCTTTTGATACTGTCTCTCATGAAATCCTTCTGGAAAAAATGTCCAGCCTTCAGCTGCATAAAAACATCCTGTGAAGGGTGAGCGAGTGGTTCATGGGTCAGGCGCAAAGGGTTACATTGAATGGGTGTTGCTGCCATCCAGGCACTAGTGGGGTTCTGCAGGCCTCCATCTTAGGCCCAGCTCTCTTCAACATGTTCATTAACAAATTGAATGCAAGACTTGAAGGAATACTAAGCAACTTTGTAGATGATACAAAATTAGGAGGAGCTGCTGACTCCCTTAAAGAGAGGCCCTGCGAGGAGACGTCAACAAATCAGAGGGCTGGGCAATCACCAACTGTATGAAGCTTAACTAAGACAAGTGACAGATTCTGCACCTGGAATGGGGAGCCCTGGATGTACGACAGACTGGGGAGGGAGAGGCTGGAGAGTAGCACCGCAGAAAGGGACCTGGGGGTCCTGGTCAATGGCAAGTTGAACATGAGGGAGCTGTGCCCTGGCAGCCAGGAGGGCCGAGCGTGTCCTGGGGTTCATCAGGCACAGCATCGCCGGCTGGGCAAGGGAGGGGATTGTCCTGCTCTGCTCTGCACTCGAGTGGCCTCACCTGTGTGCAGTCCTGTGTGCACTTTAGGGCATCATAATATAAGAAAAACATTAAACAATTAGAGAGCATTCAGAGGAGGACCATGAGGATGATGAAGGGTCTGGAGGGGAAGCCATGTGAGGAGTGGCTGAGGTCACTTGGTCTGTTCAGCCTGGACAAGAGGAGACTGAGGGGAGACCTCAACTGCAGTTACAACTTCCTGTGAGGGGAAGAGGAGGGGCAGACACTGATCTCTTCTCTGTGGTGCCCAGTGACAGGACTGAGGGAACGGCCTGAACTTGTGTCAGGAGAGGTTTAGTTTGGATATTAGGAAAGGTTTATCACCCAAATGGTGGTTGGGCACCTGAACAGGCTCCCCAGGGAAGTGGTCACAGCACCAAGCCTGACAGAGCTTAAGAAGCATTTGGACAATGTTCTCAGGCACATGGTGTGATTCTTTGGACTGTCCGTTACAGGAGTTGGACTTCACTGATCCTCGTGAGTCCCTTCCCAGCTCAGAATATTCAGAGATTCTGTGATTTTGTAATGCCAGAGCATAACTGGTTTTAACTGTGGAAATGAGAAAGTGGCAGAAATTTTCTTGTTATTCAAAGAATGACTACAACAGAAGCAAGTGAGTTCCTTCACTGGGTATGTCAAAATCCTCAAAATAAAGATGGCAAACATAATTTTGCCTTTTTCTGCTTCAGTACCAACCAAGAAACTAGTTGTGAAGAGGTGGAAGGTGGCAGGCACCTCTGCTATCTCTCCCTGGCAATCAAACTCTCTTACAGATCCATTGCCAGGGATCTGGCATAATTTGGTTGTTTTTCATGAAGAGAAGAACAGATCCCTCCTTTAAAAGGCATAATCATTGTATTTATTTCTGTGATTTCAAACATGGGTCGCAGCGAGTATTTCTCATCTGATCTGGGCTATTAATGGAGTGTTAGAAGGGGAAAACACATCAAAACCAAAACACATCTGAAACTTCTTTTAAATGTTAACACTTAAGATAATATTTGTGATCTTTACTGTATTATATTGGGGAAGTGTCTCATGTTCTACTTGTTCTTCCAAGAATCCCATGTGGTCACATCTGTAACAATGATGGTGCTGGGAAAAATTAGCAATGGCCTGAACTGTAGTGGGGTCTGCTTATGCCTAAAAAATGGAAGCTCTACAGTCCATAACTACAGTTAAACTGTAACCTGAGACTGCTCATACCCAGTCAGACATGAAATGAGACTGTAAGCTCCTGAACCCTTGACAACAATGCCATTCCCATTGATGTTATCACCAGTTAAACTATACTCACTGGGAATTAATTGTCAAAAAAATTCAAGTAGAGAAAAAGCTGCTGTGCATGCAGTTGTTCACTGTAAATAGAGAGAGATTAAGAAATATTTTCCCCACACATGCCATTGAATCTGCACTTGTATAGACTAAATATAAAATGCTTTGACATTTTCAGACTTTTACTTAAAAGGGTTCACAGCTAACTAAAGGAGACAATTCTGCTAGCTTTGATATACAGCTGTTCAAATAATTTAGGCATTAGGGAGATGACCTGCAGGACTATTTTCATTTGAGCTTTTGTTTTTTAAAGGACTGTGTTTTTCATTTAATTTGCCTAAGAGCTGTAGACCTTGTGTCCTCAGCAGAGAGAAGATGAACAATACAAAAAGCTTAAGAGGAAACAGACACAGAAATTAGGTTTTTGGGTTTGTTTGTTGTTGTTTGTTTGTTGTTTCTTTTCCAAATCCTTCTCTTCCCACTTGCAGTAAGAGGCAGCAACATCATCTTACTGCGGCAGGGCCCAGAGCATGCTAATAGCCTTTATCAGCCCTGACCTGACTCCTCTGAGGCATCCAGCCCTGAAATGGTCTCATTTAAGCTCAGGTTTGTGAATTTAATCATTTCCTGATGTGAACTCATTAGTGCTGTTAGACCCCTTGTTTAGGCGTGCTGTGTTGTCTCTAGCCCTCTCTCTGTCCCCAGTGTTTTTTGTCACTGACTGAGCTTTCTCCTTGTCATGCTGGTGGTTCATGTTGCCAGCACTGGGTCTGCCTGATGTGTTAGGCTCCTGTTCCCCTTGGCACCCAGCTGCTGAGAGGACAGTGGTCCTTGCTGTTCCCAGAGGTGCAGTGCATATGTGTCACTTGATCCCCATGCAGTCCTCTGGAAGACAAGGACAATCCCGGTGCCTTTGCTGTTATGCTCTGGAAAAAGTCTTCCTTTGGATCATTGTTTAGTGCATACTTTTGTCTTGAGCAGGAAAGGAAGAATGATTTTTCTTAAATAATTAAGCATTACGTGATAACTTACAATGCAGTGATCTAATTCTCAAGACATGTGGAAAAATTTCAATAACTCCAGTTTTTCTGATTGCTCTGTAGAATGGTTTGTACCTTTTGGAGGTAACTAATTTGGAGGTAACTAATAACCTGGAGTAATTGAGCTGTGCTCTTGGCCATTTCTCATAAAAGAAGCAAGAAACAGATGATTAAGAGGCATGTTCCATGTATGCCAGTCAGGGGAAATATAGTTTTGCTGGAGGTGCAGGACAGATTGACTTTAATCCAATTTCTGCCTTCACAGCAGTGAAAAGGGTGTAGAGTGAATATGTATGTCTTGGAACAGGCTAACCTTGCTTGTGTCAGCCCTGTTGTGTCTTAATCTCTACTAATACTGAAAGAGAATTTGAGGCAATCACCAGAATACATTGCATCTTAGTGCAGATAAAGCTCGGAGATGGATTTAAGCCCTTTGCATTTTTCTGCGGTAGCATGAAAAAGAGATTCATTTATCCACTTGATGCACTTGGTTGAAGTGAAATATACTGTACTAGTCGAATACAGCTGAGGAAAATATTTGAGGTTTACTTATTAGCATAGGTTTATAACCACTAACAGATGCCAGTCTTCATTTTGCAAAGGCTATTCTGCATGTGAAAGAAAGAATAGCTCAGGTTTTCATAGTTCACAGTGAACCACATGTTCAGACCGGACTTAGACCTAAGGAAATAGTCTTTTTCTCTGGGTTGCCAGCTGATGTTCAATCTCTGCTATCAATGTTTACAAGGAACAATTTTTTGTACATTGTCCACATCCCCCGTCTGGGTTTTGACTAGGTCTATGAAACAAATAAGATTAGCAGGGGGAAACGGCTCAAAACATAATTTCTTTCTGTATAAAGGCTCAGCTACACTTCCCTTCTTAGGTAAAGTAAGAGATTTATTTGTGAAGGACCCTTAATATGAACACATACATGTAATATATATACAATGCATTTCAAGCATTTTTCGCAGTTTCTTGATCTTTAGTGAGTTATTATTGGTGTGCACACATGGCTGAATGCAAGACTAGTTAATATCAACTTTGATTCTTATTCATCCCTCACCTTCCCATTTATATTGTGCATCATGCTCTCCTTTATTCATCTGTGCTTAGATTTTATTCTTCCCTCTTTAGAAAATGTTGTTTCCAAAACAAGATGAAATAAACTGATATTACCACTTATTTTGAACAATGGCACTGCATTATATGAGAAATTTCTGATAAAAAACTATTAGGTGAGCACATAACCAGTAGAAAATGCTGCGTGAAATGTAAGGAGAACATCTAAGTGTTGACCAGTTTCCAGAAAATTTACACTTCTGGTATGTTTTTTTCTGAGTTTCAAGAAGTGTATAGAAGAACACATACTTGATTTGATGAGCTAAAAATGTGTATACAATGAAATTATCTGGAAATATCTGTAATGGACTTTTGCTACCAAGGCCACCTTCACTAACAGAGGCTTATCAGGTGCTAGTATGTATTGATTAATGACAGGATTAAAAGGGACACCAGGCAGTATGACATACACACCAACAGACACTTTTCCATCCTGTGCAAAGGTAAAAATTGAACTAAAATGCTGAAAGTGATAACTCTAAGAGTGATAAAAGTCATTATTGCTGTGCCTCTTCTTTGCATGGCAATTGTCTTGAGTTTTAAAACGTTGGACAAACAGATTTCTTGTGCAATGTCCTGGAGAGATAGACACCAGGACCAAGCTTCTCAACAGCCAAGACTCTAATTTGGGGAGGGACATAGGAGAAAAAGTAGATTAGGTACCTTATCTAGTCAATAAGAAAAACAGAGAGAAGGCTTTTGTTTGATTCTGCTCCTCTGCATTTTTCTCCTTATTTCTAGGCTCAACACTTTTCCATGTTTATTCAATCTTTTCCCTTGAAATGGTGCTTTGGGTGTGGGATAGAGATGAACTTCTTTACGTTTATTGACTGTTATGGAGAGATAGTCTGACTGGAACTCTGAAATGATAGACTGAAATTCAAGCTCTTGCCAGTCTATGGATATCCAGATGAGCATTTTCCAATATCCTAAGAGAACAAACTGATTAGAAAAGTGGTAGATTGTATCTTTCTGCTTTCAAATCAAGTGCATGTTTTACTGAAATGATATAGATCACATAGGCTCACCGTCAATGATAGGTAATTAAAATCCTTAGATTATAGCATGCAGACAATCTAATTCTGACCTCTGGCCTTAAAATCAGTTGTCAAGAGTCTTTGCCTTGTACGTGAACCCTGATCTTTACTAGAGTTTTCAATAGACTATGATTTCACTTTCATTGGTTTTTTCTCTCTCTGTGTACATTGTATTGATAATTGCTTTAAATTGTTTTCCTGATTGTGGAATTTATCATTTCACAGAACGGATAGAACTGTTCTTGAGATTTATCATTGCACTTGGAGTCCTTTTCATATATTGATAACTTGTCTGGCATAACTGTGATGGAAGGTGATAGTTTTTCTGATCTTTTCTTTCTTTTAAGTCCTGTTCATGGATGAAATTTTTTTCTTATATTACAGTAATACCTGCAAGATAATAAATATCCTTGAGCTTACTCGTTATTAATTAATGTCTTACCAGACAACTTATTGTTTTTGTATTTATATAGCATTAGCATGTTTTTTTCGCTCCACTTCATTACAGATCATATTTCTATAAATGCTGGATGGCTGCCTAGTTTTATTTTTCTGTATGTACAGCAATAACAGAAAGATCTGTGTATGTCTTTACAGATGGAAATGGTCAGATCATATGAAATCAATTGTGAAGACCATATTGGAAATCTAAGCAAGATGATTTTTCTAGCAATGGCAATATTTTGCTTACAAGCAATGAGCTTCAACTTCACTCTTAGTAAAGTGCATTTGACTGTTTGGAAGGACTTCAAGAACTGTAAAGGCATTCGTAACTATCAGCTGAATTTCAGGTGAAGACTTGAGGTCTGACAATAGGCTGGAGAAAAGGCTGCAGCAGGCAGCACATTATTGATTATGGGAATATTATGTACTACAGTATACCTCACATACTTTTTGTTTATACTTACAGTTTACTACTAAGTACAGTTGGGGAGACCACAGACAAAAAAGCAGGCCAGAAGAAAATGGCACTTAAGGTCTCTGTATCTTCTTTCTTTTCTCCCACCTGTTATGCCCTACAATCAGAATGTAGTAAGGCATTTCTCTAGCAAAAAAGGATGTCTTAAAAAAACCCCAAAACACCCAACCAAAACTGTGTAAAATTTCTGTGATCCTTTCTATGTATTTATATCTCCAAGATTTCACTTTCATATAAAATCTCAAGTTAGCTGTCCTCCCACTCTGCTGGGGAGTGAAGTGTGTCAAGTGAAGCATCTCCAAGCCCCAGAAGAAAATGCTATCTTGGTAAGCTTCTCTGCAAGATATCCTCCTGATAGGATAGCTCCCTTTCATCCCCTCACTCAGTCTGCAGCAGTTTTCCCACCCAGTCTGCCCCTTTTCATGTTTTATTTTCTCAAGACTTTCCCATTTTCATCCTTAACCTATGAGCACTTTTTCCAGATGTGTGGCAAACACTGCCTTTTTAGAA
Source organism: Corvus brachyrhynchos (assembly GCF_000691975.1). Taxonomy (NCBI): domain Eukaryota; kingdom Metazoa; phylum Chordata; class Aves; order Passeriformes; family Corvidae; genus Corvus; species Corvus brachyrhynchos. The sequence goes on along the minus strand of NW_008237222.1, from coordinate 1,724,988 downwards.
CACAGTTTTGAAAACAAAAACATTCCAGGGGCTAATTTATCTCAGAACATTGATGTCTTTGTGTGAGTAGATACCAGATGAGTTCAGAAGCTTGGGGGAGGCCTCTCCTTTCAGCCTTCCTGGTAATATGAGTCAAAGCTCTATGTACTCAGCATGAAGAGGAAACCTGCTTCCTCTAGCACCGGATGGGGCAGAAAAATATCTGCAGCTGAGCTGATACAAGTCCTTATGGTGGTTTAGTTGTTTATTTTGAGATTTTGCTATTTCATGATTTGGTAGAGTCATTCTGTAATTATTACAAGGTGTGTAATGCTTTTAATTCCTCTTAGCAAAATGCTTGAAGCTGATTTCAGTGACAGATTACAAATTTGAAAACAGAAATGGGTCCTTTGATTTGACCTGTCTTCTCTGATGAGGAGATATGAACCCTATAAATAAAGTAGTACCTATTGAGGCTGCTAGAGACCATGGCCCATGTTTATGGAGGTACAAGGCTTTTTAATAAGCTACTGTTTTATCTACTCTACAGTGAAGGAGGCTGGGAAGATTAAGGCACTAAGAGGAATGTATGAGCTATATCTAGACACTAGCATGAAGTGTGTCTGAGAAAGTGAGTACCAAAACACCAGTAAGATGAGACCAGAGATGCCTTGGGATGAAAGCTACTAATAAAAACACTTGTGTTTTGGGAATTTCTCCTGAAAATATGAACGTGCTAGAGAAAGTGTAGTCTTCAAATTAAATTAATGAATCCTAAATTATTGACTGTTTTGCTATGTGTGGAGCTGCTTTTTAAGGCATTTTAGTTAATTTTGATTTGAGGCTCTTGACTTCCCCTGAAAGCTAATCTAAGGCCCTGTTTCACTAAAACAGCTCAAATATTTTCAGATTATTTCTTAGAACTTTATGGACAGAGCCTGAAATAGTTCTTGTCTGTATTAACACACATCCAGGAAATATCTAATGGCTCAAACCAAGACCAGTGCAGCTGCTGTAGAGGAGATGTTCATAATCTTAAACATCTTGGAAAGATACATGCTGTAATAATGGATCATGACAGCTAAAAACAAGGTCCTTTCCGGTCTTTTTCATTACTCAGACTTAGCACTACTTGAATAATGTCAAGAATTATTTGTGAGTAATTTAGTTCAAAACTGACACAAATACTTACTGAATACAC
>NW_008237222.1:1663021-1723760 GCF_000691975.1 Corvus brachyrhynchos | reverse complement strand
ACTCTTTCTACTTGTGATCCATCATAGCAGAGGCATAGTTAGAAAGTAAATGTAGCGAACATTTCCTTTCAAGCAGGCTTGTCTAAATGCATATGAAAAATGTAGGTTTCTAAGAAATGTTTTAAAAATATCAGGACAAACATTAAGTAGCACATGTATCTTCACAGTTTTTGATCCCAAAATTAATATTTTGACAAAATGGTTTTGACTTTCCCTGCCCATTCATTCCTTGATCACACCTCTGACATTGACAGTAAATTGCTGCCTAGTGTAGGTAGATGAATAGGATGAAATCTAAGCAAAATATAGGTTATTCCTACAAGTTGTCAACTATTCATGAGAGAATAATGATCTTTAGTCTTAATCAGCTTGGATCCAGAAAAAAGCATTAATTGTTTTCATCCCATTGTTCTATGTTATGCACAAACTTGTATAATACTTGCTCATTTTAATTTAATTTGTATAATCTAAAAGGTTTTTCATCATAGGTGTGTAAGAAACAGGGTGAAACTTTTTCTTTGATTATACACTTATGTTGTTGCATGTCCTTAGGATTTTTAGTTTGAACCTGAGGCCTACCTTTTATTTTCAGAGGTTTTGGGGTGACTGTTAATACTGCTCATGAATTAAATGCAGGAGATACTTCAACAGTGACACTAAGTGTGAGTGACATTTGATTAGACAGATTGATTAGGTTAAACTACCTAAGTTTGTCTTGTCAATTGTAAATTCTTTTTCATTCCCTCTCACAGATGAGAGACAGATTTATATACTGTATACCATCAGAACAATATGCATTAAAGACAGTCAGTTAAAGAAAAAATGTAAGAAGGAATTTGTGTAATTGGCTCACTAAGGACTAGAAATGAAATTATGGCAGGTTGAGCTTTCAGTAGTGTAAATTATCCACCATGTTTTATGGATTATTAAGCATAAATGGAAAGATAATCTAATGGCATTACAGGATTGCTTGCAGAATTTAAAATTCTTTCCCAGAATGATTTTCATTACATCTGTTTAAGAGATGCTCAGTAGTTCTTGTTCTTTAAAAAATCCACCACTGGAGTTACTTCAGAAAAAGGTTTCAGATAAGGATGTTTTCATTTCTGGTCATATTTGTCGTGTTTTGTCTGAATAATTTAAAAAGGCTTTATCCTTCTTAGTTGGCTATTTACTCTCTTTTAAAGGAATAAAGTGTGGCTTATTGGTTTAATATTCTTTAAAAAGTTTTTCTTGAACAAGATATGTCTTTTATCAATGTTTTCACATCCTAAAAGAAATCCATTGTGACTTCCTGGGATTCTCTCAAAGTCAACAGAAAGGCAAGCATTCACCCTTATTTTAGCTGCATTTATGAGAAATGTGGTTAATCAGGGACAAGAAGGATCAGTTTTCGGAAGAATTATTAGGAATGTGCTACAATGTCACACAGATTAACCTGTGGGTTGATAGATTTCCCCTGGATTTCCTCCTCAGATGAGTTGTCACCTGTGAAGTAGATAGGATGCTGCTTTGACAAAAGGGCTTGTTAGAGTCTTATACTTCATAGATTTTTATAGTTTAATAGTTTGTAGCTGGTAAGGAGCCTCCTTTCTTGTTGCATTCCTCTGAGCTGAAAAATAGAGTGATGTGAATATGAATCAGAGTGACCAGGCTGGGCCATTTGAGCATTGTTTCTAACAGGTTTTGCTGAACAGTTCCTTTCCTTACGTACCATCTTTCCGTATGAAAACTGCAAAGCTGATTATGACCTTTCTGCACTAAAAACATAAACCCAGCTAATGTAGTTGTGGATTCTTTGGGTCCTGGACTAACAGAATGTTGCTCCAGTTTGGCCTTGATGCTTTCTCTGTCTTTGCTTACCCTAATTTCATTCATTCCAAGCAAGGTTGAACCTGTTTGCTAATGGAGGAGGGTATCTCTAGAGTTTTCAGCAAGTAGTCTGTTTTGTGAGAAAGAAGTCAACAGAATTGCCTTTTCTAGCTCCCAGGATGGCTGATATTGGATCAACCTGAAGATCAGGATTAGTAGAGCAGTTTGTGCATGTGTAGCAAGCACCCTGTCAAAGCTGATTGGATCATTTTTACATTTCCAATGTTACAACCCCAGAAGCTATAGGGAATGTTCCATTGCTATAAAACTTTATTCTTTACTACCCCTACCATTAAACAGTATCCTCTAAGGCCTGAAATATTTTATCTAACTATTATACCAATTTTATTTTAAATTGACTTTGGAATTAAAGATGATGTGGTTTCTTTATCTGTACTAATGAATGCATTTTCACAGTAAGGATGATTGATTTTAAACCTTGTCTGCTCCATTAACCTGTGACAGTACATAGCATTAATCCTAAACTTCTTCAATACCTGATTTTACAATTGAAAAAAAAAATTGTCTTGTAGGAGAATATTTTTGGTCAGTTAATAAGTATTTCAGATGTTGAGCCAAAAATCCATCTGGAAGTATCTGAGAATTAATGTCTGTGATTTTTTTAAAAGATTTTTTGGCATTTTTTTGGCAAGAACACAAGTGATAATAGAATTGAGAGTGCCACAGCCAGATTGCACCTGGGGGGGGGAGGGGAGGAGTGATTTGGTTTCTATGTTGCTGCTGCTGTGAATGCTGACATCTCTGAAATCTCATGAGGTTGTTTTGAGTTTAAGGGCTACAATTAAGATTAAAATCTAGTTCATGAACACAATATAGTCCTAAAGGCAGTCCCTATGCCAGAACAGACCCAAGGGGTGTTTCATCCAAATTGTGCTTTTATGACAGGGGAGGTAGAGAATAACTGGGCAATAAACAATTCTGTAACATCTGACACTGTTTATTACTCCTGAAAGTGGCCTAATGTAAAGATGGGGGGATGTTACTGTCACGTGATACTTGCTCTGACCAGGGAGTGGACACTTTGGGTGTCTAATATGATATCCATAGTGACCAAGACTGTGTCCCTATTAAGAAACTGGGACTCAGATCAGCATTTTCTCTCTTCAGTCTGGTTGGACAAGCTGTATATATCATGGGTTCCTTAATATTTTCTTAATCTTTTTTTTTTTTGTCAATATATCAAGTAATTCTTACTTGTGCATCTTAAGATAAGTAATGGATTTAATTTTAGGAATTGTAAGAAAAACAGGAATTTCTAATCTTCTTCTAGAAAATACTTGGGTTTAGAGAGTAGGCTTTCTCTGATAGTGGCTGAAACATTTTTTTAACTGTTTTACATGGAAAAATCTAGGTGAAAACAGTCAGCTGCTAAATATAAGATCTGAAAACCTTTGGGCATGTGCAAGATCAGCAGAAAAAGTAAATAATATAGACCACAAACTGAGTCAAAAGTACACATGGTGTTGCTAAAAAGTAAGCATCCAATCAGACATATGAACAAAGCTGTCGTTTGGAAGGTGCAAGGGTAAACTGCAGGGATTAGGCTTTCAGCCATTAGTACCTTTGAGCTCATTGCTTAAGTGATTGCTAGCCCAATTGAAGAGAGCCAAGGAAACAGTTCAGGACATAACCTACAAAACTGGAATAAGAAGGAGGGTGTAATCTGTTATTTGTTTACATGGTGGGTGAAGCAAGAAGTAATGCATTTGAACTGCACAAAGAAATTCCTCCTCAGGTCTCTGTTAGCCCCTTTTGTCCATGATGATATAGTACTATAAATACTCTGAGCTATATCAAATACAGATGCTATTGAAATCTTTTAGATAAATGTGAGAAAACAAGGGGGGTAATTAAAAAATACAAACAAACAACCCAGACAAAAACGAAAACAACAAAAAAAAGCCTCAAAACCGCAACAACAAACAATCTATCCAAACATAGCACAGGACCACTAAAACAGCAACATGAAAACCTCCTGGGGTATTGAAACTATGTGGTTTGGGAGCTTTGAAAGACAGTATTTTGAGTAGGGAGGTTAATATATTTGTGGGAGAAATCAGACGGCTCAAATCGATTCAGAGAAGCAGAAATTCAGGACTGTTCAGAGATGACCTCACAGGAAGAAGATGAAGGCTTCTAAGTCGAGATCCAGCTCGTAGACTTTGAGAAGTGATGAAACTTTTGTTGATTTTCTGTGTTATGTTCTTGATGCCTTAGGATTTTAGCTTTTATATTTTCATATCCTGTAATGCTTTAGTGTGTAACTCCATATAGCCTGTTAGCTACTGCTCTCCCATTCTGGTCAGACAAAACAAATCCTCTCTAGGCCTGAATTTCAAGGACACCTTACTGTCTGAGGCCCTGAAATATGTAAACAAAGTGGATTAAGGGGGAGAAAACTGTGGGTAAGTGAGTTCATTACCAAAAGCTGTAACTGGAGAATTAACCCCTGATATGCAAACGGATCAAACATATAAAGGTATGAAAAACTCGTGACTAGTCGTCCATTTTGGGTGTAGCCCCTAGAGCATTTGATTGACCAAAGTGTACCTGAAGGCCCTTCAATAAATATACCCGCTTTTAGTCTCCTAATTTTGTCTAGCCTCTGTTTTTAGGTAGCCCCATCAAGGCATCATTCTCAGGAAAATTTCCCTCCTTCATTTAACAAGAAAAATCTACAATAGTTCGATACCTTGTTATTTTGATACAATCCTTCTTACTTTATAAAATAAATAACAAAATGCACAAGATATTCTTTATTTATAATTACTCTGCTCAATAAGGAGTATAGCTTGATTATTAAAATATCCAGTAATTATTTTAGTCCTGACTTAGAGCTGGAAGAAATTTCCCAATGCAAAGCATTTCTGGGCTTGTGTTTAACTTGTAGTTTTTACTGACATACCATTATTAAATAGGTATAGCACAGAACTACTGAGTGTACTCAGTGTTTTGTTATCAAGGCGAGGTTTAGAAATGGTATCTGGAGACCCTTACTACACATAAATATCATGTGCTTGATGCACTTGATATTAATTTTTGGTCACTAAGATGCTTGGAGGAAAAGACATTTCTTTTAAATGAGGAAAAAATTTATAAATTGCATATTATAAGTAAGTATGTGACAAACATACTTGACTTCTGTTCAAAGAAAGGCCTGATTCATATTGCAGTTAATGCTTCAAATGTACCCCAAGATCAAGTCCTGAATTTTTATTTTTGCAATGTGCCAGTGATCAGACTGATCCTAAATTAAAGGTTTTGCTCCTTTATCCTCTTTCTGCTTCAGGGTTATGTATAAATCATACCACAGATAAAGTAGTCTATTGCATAGATTCTATTAGACGTGTTTTATTGGTTTACTTCTGTGTTTGAGAATAATCAAATTCCATGCTTCAAGATATAGCTTGATCACTTTTTATCACAGGACAGTCACTGTAGCCTAGTTTCCTGGAAAGCATTTTACAAGTGTCTTTTGATTTCATCTGTCTGGTAAACTTCATTCAGTAGAATAACGGATTAGAAAGCCTGTGTTTGTAAACTTTACTCACTATAAAAGACTACAACCCTCAGCAGATGAATGACTGGTCGGTGGCAGTCTTAGACATGGACAGACTGGGCTATCAATGTTACTTGGGAGGTTCTTAAAGAGATAAGGGAATCTATGCAATTAAAGTAGGGAGAAGTCTAACAGTATTGTTTCCAGTTGAAATACATTCAGCTCATTTCACTGAGCAAATCAACACACTAAAAAAAATGTAGTGTTTTTGATAAAAGAAATCCCGCTTCAAATCCTTAAGAAATATACAATTAATATTGACAGTAAGGTGTTTCCTACTTGGAATTCCTAAGAGCAGCAGGATGACATACAATCTATAGACTGAGGAGCTGTATGTGAGAAAATGACAAATGGTGAAGTTGTCAGTCTAGGATATAGCATTTGTTGGTAAGAATATGTCATCCATGCTTAGATTTATAACAACCTTTTTACAATGATTATAAAATAATTTGGATTATGAAACTGACTTACTTTTTATGTAGTATTTAATTTTTTTTTGTATAAAATTAGCACTATATTGGCAAGTCTATGAAAGATCCTGTAAAACTGAATTATTTATTGACAAGCCCTGTAGTTTTATACCTGAAAGCATCTGTAAAAGTTGATTTTTACATTAACAAATATAAAATCCATTTCAAGAGTGCACCCTAGTAATGTTTTGGGAAGTGAATTCCACAATTTAATTACAGGTTGTACTCATGCTAACATCTGTTGCAGAGGCTTAGTTGTATTTTTGCTGGTTTAAATTTTCTCAGAAATGACTTTGTGAAACAAATACTTTTTGTCATACAGGACCAAGGAGGGAAAAGATAAAGTGGGAGAGATCATAAGCAAATACAAAAAGTTATAGCACCAACCTTAACATCTTGTCTCAGTTCAGTTTCAATGTATTCTGCTTCTTGAAGTTGAAACTGAGAAGAGGCTTGGACAATACCTGAAAGATCCTCTTATAAGACTGAGTACAGAAGAGAAGTTTTGAAGCTTAGAGGAAGACAGATCTATCTTCATAAATATTGGATAAATGGCTATCTCCTAATCATGCGAGAAATCTTATTTAGATTATTTTCTCTAGATATTGTTAGTTCTATCTTCTTTAAAAACAGTCTTGCACAGATGCTTATCTAGACCAGCTCTGATGGCCTCATATGACTCTGATGCTGCAGCTGAGCTTGTTTGGCAAGGGAATTGTTCCAGCTGGTTAATTCCTACCAATTGGTAGGTTTTTGTCATCAGATGACACTCCGGATGTCCATTGACAAATGTTACTGTTGACCCATCCTATTCCTTACAGATGACCAAACGAGCTGCTACTTCTTCCTCAAGTATGTGGTTGTATTTAGCTGTACAAATTTGGACTTCACCTTTTGATGCCTCCTAGAGGAATAGCTTGACTAGACTTCTGTTTCATTGCTCAGGAAATTCCTCCCCAGTCTTTTGAACCTGCCAGATGAGCCAGTCTCAGCTGGTACTGATGAATGGGGTCTCCCCACCTCCGCTTTCATGTTGTTGCCCAGACACATGTGGATGGGAAACAATCACTTGCTACTGTTGGTGCACCAAAGGTGCAAATCATATGACCAATGTTTGTTTTGTGTATGCCCTGTGTGCATAGTAGGAGGAATTGGGAGTGCCTGACTCATGTTTTGCCAGCAATCGGAAAATCTTCTCTATATCAGAAACAAGGTAATTTCAGTGTGTCGAGATCTGATCATGTCTTCCCCACTGATTGCAAAACTAGATTTCACTGGCTCTATTTTTTCGGGCCTTATTATATGGCTCCAAACCAAGTGCTAGCAAAGGGCTGCACTATTCTCTATCTATTGCATGACAAAACTAAATAATTCAGATCCTGAATTGTAAAGTTGTGTTTATCTCAATAACTCTTTTCAGTGGAGACTATACTACATTCATTGCACCATAATATTGTCATCCTTTCCAGATCTTCCTTCCCTACAATCTCCTAAATATAAGACCATCTTTTCTTTCAGTCCCTTTGAAAGACTGATTTTTTATCTGCTGTTCTTGTTAATATTTTTCTTCAATTTCTATAAGAATCACAGCCCTAGGGTTAATATTGTGAAGTATTATAATACATCAATAGATATTTAAAGTTAATAGCTATCTGTTAGTCATGAAACTATGATCAACAGTGATCACACTAACTTGTATTTAATTAGAACATAACTAAAAAAAAAACATAGCTCACTGCAGCACACCCCCACCAAACAAAAACAACAAAGTAAACCCTATAACTTACTACTATTTTCAGTGTGTATCTCCAGGTTCCAGTTAGTAACTTTCTTTTGTTTGTCAATGATTAGTCATTTAGTATTTTTTTTCTCAAGGTCCTTAAACAAATATAATGAGACACCTTCTTTTTGACAAGCAAAAGAGATGGACCTCATTACATTTTTTTATCCTCCTCTGTGTGTATTTCTCAAAGTCTTTTATAAATAGTAGATCTTGTAGTAGTTTAAAATCAGTCTTACTCATTCCATTTTTGGCGGGAAAATATTCAGTCTAATCTGCCTTGACTGTTGTACTTACATTGTCTAGGATTTCATTACATCTTTTAGTGGCAGTATGATGATTTGAGAAGTGTATGCACATCATTTACTTGTCTAGACAGCTGTGTGGAAAGCAGAAGAATCATACCATAAGAAATTGAGTCATATACCGAGCTGAAGAAGATTAGAACTGTGCTTATGAAAGTTGCTGTAATATAAATAATGCTTAGTAAGTCTTCCAAAATCTGCAACCTTGCAAAAAAAGTAACAAGTTTTTGTTTGGTAATTTTCCACTTAATGAGCCCTTTCTGTGTCTCTTAAAGGTCTTTTTAGTAGGTTAAAAAATTCTCAAGCTTTATTTCTTTAAGCAGCTGTTCTGCCTTTGTTTCCAATCCCAATCAGGTACCATGTATTGAAGATATAACTCATTTTCTTAGTTTTTTTTTGTTCACTGGACTTCTTTTGACACAAGAAACAAGTTAGAAAAAACCCTTCTCATTATTATTAAGCAGCTGAAAAGCACAAACTGTAGAACAGAAAATTTCTGGAGCTAAAAGTATTTTGGGAAACATAAAAGTGTTTGTGATTCAGGTAGCTGTTTCTTTCAAAGACGTTAAAAACCCAGACTGACTAGCTAGTAGGTGTTGCTTAGTCACAAAATCCTGCATGTAGTAATCATAGCTCTAGACTATTATTCCATTTATATTTTCATTAGTGCTATAAACTCCCCTGCATGGCAGGATTTAGAGGCAAACTACATCTTGCAGAGAAATTTCAAAGTAAATACATTCTTTTCAATGATGTGTCAAAGTTGAAGAGTTTATAATACCATGATGATTCTTAAAAATATACTGTGAAAAAATCCAAAAAGAGGTTTTTTGTTTTTTTTTTTTTTTCATCTGGAGCTCCTATCTAGTTAGAACTGGGTGCCATATTTGACTTTTGTCCCTTTCTCTCAACAAATTCTGTGAGATTTGACCCCAAAGTAGTCTAGGTGAAAACTATATTTCCTGGTGGAATTAGCATGAAAGTTTTTATTTTGGCTTTCTGGAAGAGTAATGATTCAAAAAGTATTATTTTCTACTATCATATTTGAATTTTGTTTTTATACAATTAGCAACCCATTTCTGTGTGTCATATACAGAGATGCTCAGGCCCAAAAAAGGATTGCTGTGTCCCAGAATATATCTAAAAGATGTCACAGAAAGATTATGAATTTTATGGATTCCTTAGCCTGAGTAGTTCCATAAAGGTGTATGGCCTGATGCATTTATAACAAGCAATATAGAATTTTATATATATTTCAAAATGATAATGTTTTAAGTAAATATTTTAACCCTAGTTATGAAATTCAAAATGCATGAAACATTGGTATTATCTTACAAGTTTGAGTCACTGGATTAAAATTCATTTTACAGATTGGGTAATGAGGGCAAAAATATCAGGGATGTGGTTTCATAAAAGTCTGAGTCTACTGAGCCCTCTTTAAAATACGTTTGATTTTCAGCTTGTGATGATCTTGGTGGGCATGCTCAATATTGTTAAAAGTTGTTCAGACTTATGGAAAAAAGGTCTATCACCCAGACGACAGAATTTTTCTTGAGAAGGAAACAAAAAAATGAACAATTTCTTTCCCGCCAGGCTTTCTTGAACTTCACTTTATTTTATTTTGTGTATGAGCAATCAAAAAAACTAAATGGGTCTTGGCTCTCAAAAAGTGAGATAGAATCAATATCATAAAATATTTTTGCCTGTTATTCACAGTCCTAAGCTTTAGGTAGCATATGCTTGATTGAATTCAAGAACCTAAAATGGTAGAAAGCACAAGTAAATCCCTATAGCTGTGGAACTGTGAAACAGCCCTAGTTCAACAAATATTAGAAAAATGGAACTGTAATGGGCATAGCAAATGTTAAGCCACAACCTTTTTGAAGATATCTAAAGCTCTGAAGTTGAAAAGGAGTCAAACATAAATTAACCAAGAAAACACAATGCTGAGTTGCTAATTGCTCCACAACAGGATGCTGTGCAGCTCTTGTGAAGCTTTAGGACTTTGACCAGAATGAGGACAAAGACTAATAGAGGGCCACAAAAAAGCCCATGGGAATCCTAGGAGGGATATTTTGCTTGCAAGTTGCTGGATGAAATTCAGTTTATGTCCCTTATAAATGGCTGTCATATCATGCAGTGGTACCTATGTAACTACTGTGTAGGATATAAATTGCTGCCTTTCAATTAAATACACTCCCAGTGAGTGGACAAGTGTAACAATTGGTAAGGTTTTTTAGACCCTGAAGCTTAGGAATTATAATAAGGAATGGGACCTCCTGGTTCATTAAACCCAATCTCATACTTCTGTAGACCATTTATATTTTAATATTTATTTTTTAAACAAATGAAATTCCATGCTAAATCTACTTTTTTTTTTTTTTTTTTTCTTAACTAAAGAGTCACTATTATTGGAGACTAGTTAGACAGGGAGATCATGATGCAGGGGGATTTTTGTCCCTAAGATTATCTCAGGTGGTTAGAGCATGGTGGTAATAACACCCAAGTTGTGGGTTTTATCCCTGTATGGGCCATTCACTTAAGAGTTGGACTCAATGGTCCTTGTGGGTCCCTTCCAACTCAGAATATTCTGCGATCTTTTAGTCACACAAAAAATTTGTTATGTTCATAAACCATTGCTTTCTCTACCAGCTAAAATTTTTATTTGAATAACTCTTAAACCTCCATAACATTTAACTTGTTTGCTCTACTTATATATCTCAAAAAATATTTTCCTCAAAACTCTTTTATTTTGGTGTCCTATCAAATTCTTTTATTTTTCTGTATTTTTTCATTCTTTAAATCATCTCAGACATTTAGTTAGTCCTTCTGAAAACTGGTGATTACAATCTTGTATTTTAGATGAGATCTTAGTGCTTTATGTTTCTTTATTGAAAATATTGTTTGATACTGGAATTATTATTTTTAAGCTCGACTTAGAAACAGCTTGCAGTGAGTCTCTAATTCAGTTTTTCTCTGTTTTTCAAAAGTTTCTTATATGTTGTGATTTCAATTCTAACTTTCAGTTTTATTGTAGACAGTCTTGAGAAAACCTAGTACTGAATATTGGAAGTATATGCCTAAGTGACAACTTTTTTGACAGAGACTGTTTTATTACCCGGGGTTGGTAATTGGTGATCCTTCTTTCATTCATGGAATCCTGTGGCTGACTTCATTATAAACTCATCCATAAAGCTATTTCAGTATCATAACCAATCTAAGATGAATTCAGACATCATTATATATATAGTGAAGCATATCTATAACCTTGTAAGTGAATTTATATGCGTATATAAATTGCATATACAGTTGTCTTTCATCTACATTCTCAACTATAAGCTCCCTCTTGTCATTTTATGGCATTAGATTACATCTTGGGTAATAAGCTTTGCATGTAACTGTACCTTTCAGTCTACTGCACATTTTTAAGAGTGGTGTTATAAGTTATTTGACTGGTTTTCACAGTACATTTTGACTGATGAACTAGAAGCACACAAAGCCAGCTTTGTCATGTAATAAAATAGTTAATAATGTATTTTAGATGTAAATATACATAAGGATAATAAAGCTATGTTAATTGATATGATGATTTATCTTTCTGGACATGATTGAGAGCATGTTAGCCTAACCTATTAAAAGATTTTCTCACTGAATTAAAAATTAAATTTTAATCCTATTTGGTGAAGAGAATGCCAAAACATATGTAGTGATAAATAATGTAATGTTTATAATAAAGCATAGCTCAGTGATACATCTTGATCTACTGGTGATTTATATACTGAAAAAACATTATACAGTTGCCAAATGTAAGATCCTTCTTACAGGAGCAAAAGAACTGGATTAAGTTTTCAGAATTCAGAATCTTTTATGGAAAAAAACAATGCTCAAGTCTGTACAGAATGGAACATACTTATACTGCAGTTAAATTTCCTATAGCTTACAGGGCATCTGTGTGATATCTTCCTTGAATACCTGGAGATAAACCAAAAGAATTTATTAGAAAAAACTGACAAGTATGGCAAAACAATGACCTTGAATCTTCATCTCCTCAAAGATGGTCTGGATAATTAATATATGAATTATATTATTTTATATATAATGAGAACATATTAATAAGATAATTTCTTATTCTCCACCTTCTGTATGGAAAGCTTTTTGCCAAAGCTGATGTAATAGATCAGAAATCAGTGATTTGCTAAGTTGCAACTGGAACTGAAAACGGAAATTCCAGACTCCTGCATATTGGCATGGACTGAGACAGGATCTACATTGAGCTTGCTGTCATTTTGTCATTAAGAACGCAGAAAATAACAAAACTCAGTCAAACCTATTGAGTTTTGCACTAATGTTAATATATGAAGAAAAAATATTACAGGACCTATATAAATACATATATATATACATCTAGAGTATTGCTTGGTGTAGCAGAAACAAAAGAAACTACAATTCCAAAATAGTATTGCTTTTTAGTTAGTGAAAAAATAATGAAGTATATTTAAGGAAGGTATTAGGCACACGTATGTGCCACAGTACCTTGGCAGGTAAAAGAAAACTCTCTGTGCTCCTGGAAACTCAGTTAAAAGGTGATTGAACTACTAGGTCTCATCCCCCAAAAACAGGGGGAACAGACTGATCATTTCAAGAATGTGGAAAAGCAAGCTGGAAGGTGGCACCTAGCCAGAGACTGTAAAAGAATTTCTTGTAACCAATCAGCTGAACATGTGCTTAAGGCCAGAAAGGCAAAGAAAATCTGATGCTCAAAGTCTTACAGAGAAAAAAAAAATGATAAATTTTTGATAGGAAAGAAAACATGCAGCTTGCTAATCACTGTAGTAAGCAGGGAGTTGAGGCTCAGATTTTTTCTTATTTTTTAGATCTCTATGGCTACTCTATTCAAAACAAAAGATGTAATTTAATTTCATAAATAACCTCTCACTGACTATTCAAGCGTTTGATATATCTGAAAATAATTCACTTATCTGAAGTAAAATATGAACTTTGTACCTCAATATCAGATTACTCTGTAGCTGACTGGGTCTCTTTCAGTACTCACATTATGTAGTCATTTACACTGTGAGAAGCAGCACACTAAAACGATGGTTCGCTTTACATCCATACCACAATCAACATTTGTATGGATGACTGCTTAGAATTCAAGGGAAGTAAGAGCTGGGGCACGAACCAGCCTTTTTGTTCTGCTCATCTGAATAAGTTTGCTCCCTCAAGGCTACAGAAATGTTGAAGACGTTAAGTGTTCACTCAGAACAGAAGTTCTGTAGGCTGCATGGGGGCAGAAACTACCAAGGAATGTTTCGTATCAAATTTACACCCAACGGAGTGAGGATGAGTAATTGTTAGGTGAGAAGTTGCTATAGCTTTGTGTTAGCAGTTCTGAGTTCAGCTACAAGATATTATCTAAGACCCAACGGAGATTTGCCTAGGTGACTCAGAAAATTAGTAATGGCTTATACAATCATTTCTAGGTCAACAGTTTGTATATACTGAACTTTATTCTGGTAAATTGTCACTAGATGATGACTCTTTTGTGGTCCCTGAATTGTTATGCTATATTTGTTTTAGTGAATGGGGCTACTTAAAATAACTGCCACGGCAGGCCTTCTTTGGCATAGCTGCTCATTGCTGCAGTAGAAACAGAGACCTGACTGGAATGGAGCATAGAACTTCTCCATCAGCCCTAGAAACAGCTTTTTCAAAGAAGAAACGAGATGCTGCAGTGTAATATGGAAAAGGTAGAACAGAGAAATTTAAAACCATCTGAGACAACTGAACTGTCTGTTCTGATATTCTGTATCAAAAACTTAAATTCACCAAGTTTCCCCTGAGTTGACCTTGGTATCTTGTGTAAGTGACAGATCTAAAGACACTGAGATCCAGAATCACCCTTGTAAGATGCCTTCTCCTCTCAGCTGGCTACTGAAGAATGAAGGCTTTTTATGGTGAGTGCATAACTAAAATGCTTGAACCAGGATGGAAAAAATTCTGGTCTGAATCTGAAGAATCACATCACTTCCTTTAGTTGCCTATCTCCAAATTTCATCTGGTGCTTTTTCACTTTCTCTCCAAGAACTGTGTACCTCATTTCTAATTGAAATTTTCTTGTCTTCATCTTAAAATCCTTAGTTAAGATTGTGCTTCCCTATAGTTTGGATAAGCCTTTATTGTCAAGCATTGCCTGTCTGTGAAAGTTACTGTATATCATAGGTCCACCTATGAGGGCCACTGACTTCTATTTACACATTATATATGGACTAGACATTTTAGAAATTGTATTTCTGCTTCTTAATTTACACTTAGAATTTCCATGCAAAGGCTTGCATGGAAAATTAAAGACTTTTCTCTTACATTTAGATTACCTCTAGATGTGTCTTCTGCCCACAAAACAGGCTTAGTCCAATGTTTTCCGAAGGTTTTTTCATAACATATTAATTTTACATATGTTAAATCAGGTTTTGACATGACTGCAGGAAATCGTATTTTCTACTCTCTTTACAGTAGTTTCTATGTATTTTTCATTCGAGTGAATTCTTTTTCATTTCAGTGGGGTTCAAAGAGTACCTTTGCAATCTCATGAACACACTATCTACTAAATCATTAATTCAAAACATGTTTCAAAAACACAGTAAGTTTTCCAAAACACATTTTCAGAAGGGATAAGGAGACAGCATTTCCTTCAAAACTGGTTGTTAGAAAGAAATTCAGAGGGTGGTTCTGTAAAACTGCACAGGACAAACAGATGTCAAAAATCAAGACTTTTATATGCCACCTCAAAATAAAAAAGGAACAATAACTTCATCCCCATTGTTCTTCCTCTTCATCCTCTTTTTCTCTAACAGAAGAACTCCTGCTGATTTCTTCCATGTGGAGGCTAGTGTTGAGCCCACCCTTACACCCACTCTCTTTGAAAATGAAGTAATTGATTCTCAAGAGGAGTTCATTACAAAGCACTGATGCAACTGATGAATTTGTCCAGATACAGGTGGAAAAGGGCAAAAAAAGTCATTTGGGAAAACACGAAAACTCAAGAAATAGGTTGATAGTTCAGTTTGTAAGAGCAAAAAAATGGAGAGAGGAGTGGAAATTAAAGACATAGTGTAAACCCCTTTCCCATACCTTACACCTGTGGAAGAGCTGCATTTATTTCCTTGATTTCACCTTGAGTTGTTGCTGTAGATTGGGGATATTTTAAATAATGTTTTTCAGGTATTAGGTTCCTTCAGTTATATTAAATCATGAGGAAAAGTGTAAAGACATTATTGAAGGGGGATTTTTTTTTTTACTCTTAGTGTTCAAGAAATTATGTTTTTGAAGTTTTTGAGATGCTTTCCTGTATTTCTGTGATAACAGGTGTTTGGATCATCTTAGCAGGAAAGCTGGGTTTTGTGCACATTTCAGGACATATGTTCTAAATATGTGTGTGTGTATTTTAATATTGATTAAAAACTTCAGTGTTTATTGAAGTCTTTGAAACGGAAATAATTTTTTTTAAGGAATAGATAACATATCGATAATAGTATTAAACTGAATCAATGGAGTAAGAAGTAATAGGAAAGTTTGATTTTCACTCTTTGGAGTACTTCTGATACTGGCTTTTCTCATACAGATAGCCTAGGGAAAATGCCCAAATACCACCACTTACCTTGGCAAAAACCCTCAAGCAAACTAAACTGGTCTAGGTTTAAATTCTGGTGGCACTAGGAAGTGCCAGCTCAAAAACCAGTGTATCACCCAACCCTCGCTCCATACTTTACCATGGTATGGGTAATGGGTTCATGAGCATCTGCTACAGGAATGAATTTCATTAAACACTCCATCAGCTTTGATGCTCTAGTTACTCTTCAGTGCTACTTACAGGAATTGGGAGGACAGAATTTTGCCCACTTTCGAAATGTAATGCATGATGGCCCTTGGGCAGTAATATGTTAGAATTACATCTAAATGCAGGAAGCTAAGTAAAACCACAGAGTTTGTAATTCCTCTGTTTCAGCAAGAGTATAAATTTAAATGCAAATATAAATGCATTCCTAAATAATGATGCCTTTGTTAATTTGAGCTGCAATGAAGATGACAAATTTTAATGAATGGTATGATTTTCCTCCCTCCAAATGCATTATTCAAACCACTTTGTTTTTCATTGTTCACTAAGCTGTACTGGAACTAAAGAAACTATAAACATCTTCCAGCTAGAGAAAGACTTTTTACAAGAAAAATATTTGTAGTTTGTTTGCTTTTTCCAGTCTGCTTTTAAGAGTCTTAGTGGATAGAGAAGTGGATAGAGATTAGGTATTTTTTCTCCAAAAACTATTCTATATTCTAGTAGAAGCAACTTTGACAAGTTTGGTTTTTTTTCTTCTCAATTTTGTCACACTAATATAAAGTTTCCAGACACTGAAGTGGCAAGTAGGGTAGACTGTAAATCCTTAGGCATAGGCTCAACAGCTGAAAGACTTCTTCTCACAGCATCTAGACCTTTAGCCTAATAGTCTACAGAAGTATGGAAGTTGTGTAGAATGTCATATTTCAATTTTCATCTTTTTGCCAACCTGTATGGTGGAAGTTGCCTGTAAAAGAGTCTTGTTAGTACAATGCTTAAGAGATCACACTTTAAGAAGTTTTTATTACTACTTTTGTCACATATTTTATTTTGTCGATTGTGTAAAGTGAACATAGTTTCTTGCTTGCAACTCTGCTTCATCAGTCGTCTTTTGTTAGACCAGTTACTATAACTGGAAGCATCTGACAACTTTGGGTCTGTATAAACCTATTTGACTACAATGTTAGACCATTAGCACAACAACAGTTTCCCTCCTGACTAAAACTCCTGGGCCACACTGTACAGGAGAACTCCCTCTGTCGCTCTTTGTGGCTGCTGTGAACCCCTCGTCGCTGGAAATTTATCTATTATCTCTGACATAAAAGGTAGCATATGGAATACAATAGAAGCATCTCTCCAGAAAAAAACAAAATAAAACGAACACAAACCCTCCAAACCCCAACAAAAACATGGGAATATTTGGAATAGATGCAAAATATATTTATTTTCCCTTAGTATTTGTTGGGGTTTTAGTTCTCCTCCTGTTTTCTTTTTCTCTTAAAGGAATTTTCCCCATACATGTTGCCAGAGGGACAAATTACTGGGTGTTTAAGAAAAACAAAAGACCTGGCCATAGGGGGAGGGCTACATCTCTTTCACCTGGGTTTGTGGGCAGTCAGTTCTCGGTGTTTAGACAGAGAGAGAGGCTGCTTCTTTGGCTGCCTTCCTTCTACCAGAGAGACCCTGGGATTCCCAAGCCCGCCTTCCCTGCCCCGCTGGAGGCCGGGCTGTGGCTGCCCTGCCCAGCTGTTGCTTCGAGCCTTCGCTACTCTGTAGCCCTGCATGCCCTGCCTGCAGAGACCTCCAGGGGGTTCCCACCTCAGCTTCTGAGTTTGGATACATCTCGTCTGCCACCCGGGATTTGTGCTCGTCCCTGCTGTTCCCAAGGGTCTGGCCGGACACTGGGATCGGCTGCCCAGCGGTTTGTGAAGCCTTTGTCCCATCCCTTCCCGGGATCCCAGGGCACCGGTGCCGCGTGCTCCCCGAGCTCGCTCCGGCTGGCACTGGGTTTGTGATTGTTCGCTGTTACTGCCATAGTTATTGTCGTTTGTTTGACTGGTTATACACATATAGATATATAATAGTAAAGAACTGTTATTCCTGTTCCTCATATCTTTGCCTGAAAGCCCCTTAATTTCAAAGTTATAATAATTCAGAGGGAAGTGGGTTGCAATTTTTTTTCTTCCATTCCAAGGGAGACTCCTGCCTTCCTTAGCAGACACCTGTCTTTCAAACCAAGACAGTATTTTGCACACACATGCTAAGGTGTGTTTACATCAGTCAAATTCCTCAGGACTAATTTAAACAACTAAGAAATGATCAGACAGGAAGTTCTACCCTGCTGTTACAAGAATGTTGTTCACATGTTTTTGTTTAGACAGCTCTTTTTTGTTTAGAGGCATCACAGTACTTGTCAAAGTAGTCCATTTCACCCTTCTCTACCTATCATTTACCTTTTGTGAGCAGTGCTGAGATCCTTCATAGAATAGTGAGACCTTTAATTAACTACACACCTGAAATGCGGGTTAGTGCAGCAGATGACTGGCTGAAACCTGTGCACAAGGTACAAATTATGTTTTCTTTTGCACTTTTGTGAAAACTGCAAAACAATTTCAACCTGAAAAAACTGGAACCTAAACCAAACCCCACCCATACCTCTTTGACTTGTAAACCAAAATTACACTTGCCATTTTGACTTCTTTATGAATCACTTAACTTTTTTGAGGCTTAATGTGCTTTGTTTCATAGCACAGGCAAACTTTTCATGAAGTTGCCCATTTCCTACTAGCACTGCAGTTATGGCCTCTTCCTGTTCCAGAGGAAAGAAAGATTATTGTTTCCCCACCTTCTAGTCCTTGAGAGTCCAAATTTTATGCCCTTTCACTGAAAAATTTGATATTTAGTGGAGTATTAAAATTTTTCTATTTTCTTTGAGAACCTTATAGAAAGTAATTTTGAGTTAAGGAGAAGGGGAAGAGGAGCCTGTCCTTCAGAAAAGACAGGCTCTCCGTATGAGAAGGAGCTCTTACAAAGGGCATGTTCCATTTGGCTTGTTTCCTAGGTATGAGATGAAACAAGCCATGTTGCTTCAGGCAGATGAAAGCTGGGAAGGAGATGGGGGTTGGTTCTGACCCCAGTTCCTACTTGTCAAAAACGTGTGATTTTTCTCTATTTAAATATATTATAAAGAGCAGAGGGGGGCGGGTGAAAAATGGAGGAAGAAAGCCAAAAAAAGTCAGCTATTTTCTGGCAGGTTAGCCATCAAGTCTCATCATGAGAATGACTATTATGGTACGATACCAACCCTGCAATGTGGAATGCAAAATGCCTTTTATGGAGAGTGTCCATTTTGTTTTAAAGGGGCTGTGTGCAAAGAGGCTATCCAGGAAACTGTTTAATACTGCAATCTTAAAGTAAAATATCTTATTTTAGCTGGAACTTTGTTCTTCAACATTAACAAACCTTTAACACTACCTTAAGGAGCAGATTATTAAAAAGTAGAATGTGATATATATATATATATCTCATTTGAGCTTCATTTCTAGTATAATATTAAAAAGCAAAGTGCTCAGACCTACCACAGGATAGACAGCACTTCTTTCTGAGAGAGCTCTGACAGATTAAAAACTGCAGGGTCAGACCCCAAGCCTATCAGATTACCATTGTTTTCTAGTCATATTCAATAGTCCTTATTCAGTGAGATGCAGCAATGTCAGCTGGTATCTGAACTAAAACTCTAGCAAGTAACTGGGGAAGAATGTTATTTGCTCTGAGTATAGTTCCCTCCTGGGAGAGATCCAGGTTAGTGCTTGATAATCCTTTTGTATCTAGGGTTCAGGCTGTTTTAGCTTGAAGAAAATTTCTGCAGAAGTCACTAGCATTAAACTTGTAACTTAAGAATTAACATAGTTATATTTAACATATATATCTTGAAAGCCTGTACAAATTGTCAAGCTAACAAGATGAACAAAGCCTTTCTTCTGAGAGAGATTTTCTTTTTCACAAAAATCTCAATGTTGCATGTCATCTTTGTCTCTTGTCACTTTATGTTCCATATCTTATTCTTGGTATAAAACAAGCAATCCCAGGGAAGTCATTAGGAAGTAAGAATATTATAAATGTTTGGCTAGAGCCAGAGTTTGCAATTTTATTGCTGCCTGTTAGAGGTGTGAGAAATGAAAACTTTGCCCAAACTCAAGCACTGTTAGAAAATGTTGATAGCTGAGCATATCCATTTTTAGTTCCAGCATGTTCTGCTGTGTAATTTCTTACAAGCTCTTCATGTACTTGCTTCATTCTTTATCTACCTACAGCTTGAAAAGAAAATGCAGGAATCTGGTGTAAAGATATAATAAATAGTTAAATATTCACAGTCAGAAAAGGAACTACCAAATATGGCTAAAATATATCCATCACCAAAAAAGACATATTTACTTTGTCACTCACTTAAATTATGTAATATGCCTCACAAAAATCAGTATCATCAATAGCATTAAATTATATCTTCATCAGGTGGATTATAACATCATAGAGGTATCAATTGCTTCTGAGAGCTTAAGACGCTTGCTCTATGCAAGGCCTCTCTAGCTATGCTAAAACTTGGAAATGTTACAGTCGTTTGCATTTGGTATGACTACTTCTTTTACCACAACTTATGAAAAATAATCAGTATCACAAAGTCAATACTTTTAGCAAAAGCTCTATTTGCTTTCTGAAACTCACATTAGAAAAACAGGTGACTAATTATCAGAAAAAAATAGTTCTACTCGACATTTCCAAATTCTGCAAGAGATATCTAGTCCATTTATTTAATTTCTTGATGCTGAAAATCAGCTCAAACTTCTGAAGCTCAAATTCCAGGCACTTGGGAAAGTAACAAATGAGATATGCTCATATATTAGTCAGAAGTACTACTTAATAAAAAGACAAACAAAATATTATAATAATAAGTAATATTCATCCAAATAACTGTGTGGATCGGAGCATTAGTTTTATAAGATGTTAGAATGATAGTGATGCAATTAACTGTAGAGAAAAAAAAAAACTCCTCCAAAATTCCTGGGAAGAAAAACTACCTTTGTCAGAAAGGCTTTTCTTCTCCCAAATTTTTGATTAATCACATCTTTCAATCCAAATATAGCTTTAATAATCTCTAGGAATAATTTTACATGTGGATTTCAGTTCAGATTTTTTAGGATTAATATTACTTAAATCATCCATATTTTTGAATCCATGTTCTCTGAAAAATTAGAAAATGCCCAAATAGGATTAATCTTTCGAAAAATTAATACTCTGTTCTTTTCCAGATCCATACAAACATGACAGAGGTTTTTTCTGCTTTTAAGTCTATTGTATCTGTGCTAATAACATGTTGTCTCTGCCACATGTTTAGGGGACATCAGACACCACAGCCTGTGTACTAGTGCCATGAAGAGATACCTGATGGAAAGAGGAAGTCCAGGCTGCATGGTAAGGGCATGCTATAGTTAGTCAGAAATCACGCTACCTACTTTTTAATTATGGCTCCTCTGCCTACCAGCTGCATATCATGGAAAGACTTAACTCCATACTTAAAAGGCATTCATGAAGCTCTGATACACAAGGCTGAGTGAGTGTAAATTCTAGAAGCTGTTCCAGCCTGTGTGTGATTGATATTCTACTGCTGTAAACCAGCACAGAACAGCAAAGGTTCTCGAGGGCACATGACTTGGTAAGGCACTACTGATCACTGGAATGCCTGAGCAAGTACCAGACGGGAGGCTAGAGAGATCAGGTCTAGTCCATATCTGGGTCAGACAGAGCAGCTGGATCTCTGGAATGCCAAAGGGAGTGGTCAGGATAGGAACAAGGAGAAATCACATGGCAGTGTTCACTCTGGAGAATGCAGCTGGGCAGGGGGAACTGGATGCAGTGCTTTGCATGTTTGTCTTCTCCACAAAAGAAAGACTTCAAAAAGTTTAGGAATGGCTGTGCTATACTTCTTCCTTAAAAGAAATACAGGGAAACAGATTAGTTTTCTCGCAAAGCATGGAAGTAATCCTCTGCATCCTTTACCTCTGCATAAACACAGTCTGCTGGTGCTTATTAGCCAGACTTCTTTAGTCTACCTGAAGAGAAGGCTATCTTCTACTCTTCTGTAGAAACTATGGAAGATGCTGCCAAGAATATGATCAAGGACTTCTTCCCCTTTAAAATAAGAAAGTAATACTTATGATCTCTTTATTTTCACATGAAAGTCAATCATAATGACTGAGAAAAAAGATTATATCTAGAATTTGTTTTGCTAAACTGCTAAAAAGTTGACCTAGAATATTGATTTATATAGTTGTGAGGATATCTATTTTTTACTATTCACTAAATATATTGCAATATGGTTGCATCCTTGGATACATAAAACAGTCTTAGTTAATTAATGAAAAAGAGAGTGCACATAATCTTTTCTTTTTACGTGACATTTATCATAAAAGAAGATTAAATAGTTAAGGTGGTCTAGGTCCTTTCCAATTGAAAGACAAGTGGAATTCTTGACTAGAATGACATGTACAGTATATATGCACCACTCTATGTGTGCGAGTCTGTATCATGCAGAATATCAAACCACTAAACTCTTGAGGTAGTTCAATAAAATTACAAATATATTGAATCTCAATATAATCTTTCCTTAGCTAAGAATGTATTTCTTTAATTTACTTTCCTTACATACATCTGTCACCATGGATGTACAAGGCTGTCAGTATACTTGACTTCTGTTTTCTAAGTGAACCCGGGGATTCCTTTTTCGTACGCTGAAAGCTATACACAGAGGTAGACATTCAACTATGACAATCAACAAACTAAGCACTATAAACCAGGCTTTCAATATTAATGTAGACAGCAAAGCAACATCCAAGGATCAAGTGTTCTCATTGCATGTTTCAGATGAAAGGCTTGGAATATCTTATATATCAGAGACTGGGACATAGCCCTTTGCCCACAGGGGTAATATCTGAGCCACCTGCATCTTACTTCTATGTTTCAAATCTTTGTTGGTCACAGAATAACAAAGGAATAAGAGCAGCTAGACTTGAATGGAGAAGAGGGAGTGAGCTGCAAATGACAGCATAAGGAACTGTCTTAGCTACAGTAATTTATCAGAAGAATGAAGAAGTTTCAGCATCCTCCTCTCAATACCACAGCTGTGTCAGAGCTGACCATCTTTGCCATCAAGGTCTTTCCAAAACACTGCTTACAGTGAGGGTGTGTGGGAGTGGGGAAACTGAGGGAATAAAAAACAGTCGACAGCATTGATATAGCCACCACAACTAAATCTGCTCCTAGGTTGTACTTTCTCATCATGTACCTCAATCACAACCTGGTCCAGGCAAAGGAAAAATAGATTATAAATTCTAAACAGAAGATATCTTCTAGTGACTCTCTTTGTTTTTCAAAAAGAAGATTTCTCAAAAGTTATAACCCCTGTTGTATTTTAGACTGAAAGCTACCTTCATTTCTCCTTAGATCTAGAAGAAAACTGAAGCTGATGCAGAAAGAACTGAAACCAAATTTTAGAGGATCATACAGAATACAGTTGAGGTTTGTTGTATTTAGCATTTTCAGACAAAATTGTCTGAAAATATCAACTACATTGTTGAGAAAGGAGAGAAGGATGTTATTTTTAAGATGGACATTTTTTGCGTAGAATGGTGTGCTTTTGAGATGGTGGAAAACACTGGAGGCATTTCATAGTACTGTTAAATGGGTATTTCAGTGTTACTTTTCTTCCCTTGCATTTCCTTGGATCTCTTAGTTTGAACCCATACTAGGCTAGTAAAAATTTCTCAAAGGCATTAAATGAGCTTGGTATCACTATTACTCTTCAGCTTCTCAGCTGTACTTCCAGCTGGTCATCATGATAACCATGCCTATATGGTACAGGGGCTTTTGCAGCAGAACAAAACTGCTTTTGGAATAGTGTTGCTGCTGTACAGCCAGGCACTAGTCCCCAAAAATACACCTGGAGCTGCTTTCCCTGCTCTGCATGTCTTGTGTGACCTCGTGCTGGCAAAGGGTGTCACTTTGCATGGCTAACTGTAGGGCAGACTCCTACACTATGCTTCATCTACTCCTTAAATCAAGGTCGGAGACATCTGTTCTAAAACTACAGAGTAAAAATAATTCTCTGTCTCAAAATACCCAAAACATACACTGGAGAAAGAGAGCAAAAATACGACGTAAGTAGTGTATGCAAGTAAAAAAAAAAAAAAAAAAAAAAAAATTTAACAATACCTAAAACAATGGCAAAATTTCTGGTAACCAAAGTCAGAATGTGAAGATTGTTTTGTATGTTGCCACTAGGGATTAATTAGAGTGGCATGTGTATACTCTGGAAAGCAGACTTCTGCTGAATGCAGCTCTGTCCACTGCGCCTACTTGAGTGAGATAATATAATGTAGACACCACCATCTCTTAAAATGTTTAACAATGCATGAGAGATGATGTGCTTGAGAATTTTGTTAGAGTTAAAATGTTAAGAAATATTAAGAACACTGTAATTATTAACAAGATAAAAATTTTTGCTTTTTTTATATAAACACATATAGTCATTCAATATTGTCAGATATCTAGTGGCTTGTTGATGCTACAGTGGTGAAATTAAACTTTTGGGTGAAAGGAAAAAGAATCTCAAGGAATCTAAAAGCAATGGAAGCTGAAACAGTTAAGGAGAGTACTAAGTATAAAGCACTAGAAAGAAAAAGAGTAGTCTTCTGCTTTTCACTTTAGAAACAGTTGCTCTAATAAATGATTTTTTTGTTCTGTGTTTTTTCCTATATTTTGAAATGCTGGTTCTGTTAGTATCCTATGGAATTAGAGGAAAAGTAGTCCTGCACACAAAGCAGCTATGGGTTTGTCCATGTGAAGACATTCAAAAAACTTTACGGTGTGAGTGAATCTGCATAAGTACCTTATACTTGCATTCAGAAATCAAAAGGTCTCTGTGGGAATAAATAGCACTTTGATTCTGAACGTTAACAAAGGCAAGGACTATTACACATTTTAACTCATGTACATGCCTTGATTTAGGCTTTAGTGGGCTTGCATTAAAGTTCCTAACAATTCCAATGCCAACAGCCATAAAACTTAAGTACCTTACTTTTGGGGTGTCAAATAATGGTGTAAAAAAATTCTACAAAGGTAGAAAATAATTTGAAATGAGATAATGCAGATTGCAGTCTCCTTTGGCATTAAAGATCACTAAACCAATTTCACATCCTCATGTCAGTTTTTATCACTGGGCCTAATTAAATTATTCCTTTAGCAGGAAAACCCATCACCATTCCACTATGTCCTCGAGTTAGGGTTTGGACTGAGGGGAACAGGATGAAGAATTAAGCAATAGAGGCTTGCAGATGTTATGGATTTTATAAGCTGTTTTCCTACCTCTTTTGGACAACCGATGCAACAAAATAAAATAGAACAAATGAAAATAGAATCCTTCGGTTTTGGGATGGAGTGTATTCAGTGTCACTAAGGCCAAAGTTGTCTAAGAAACCAATATCATCTGTTTCCTCCCTTCCCAGATGTTTCTTCACTTTGAGTTGTTTGTTCATTCTCTACGAGATGACTTATTAATCCCTTCTGAAATACTTTATTTGTTGCTCAAAATGGTGTTATAGGGAAAAAAACAATGAAAAATTGCTTCTTAACACCATTGTTTCTTGAATTCCAAATTCCACCTTAGGAAAATGCACAAAAGAACATAGACAATAATAGGACATACAAGGTTTTTCTAAACCACAACTGTGGAAAGGATTTCATGCTTTTTGAACAATTATATGCTAATCCTAATACTAATCGCATAAGGCTTCCATAATTCCATAACCTACTTCAGACATGGTTAACCAAGCAGGATCATCTTTTCATCTCAGGAAGGGATTTATAGAATAAGAAAATTAAAAATTTAATATAAGCAAAATTAATTTCTCTTCTTGTATCTCCTTATGTGTTTTTCTGCCTATTTCCCAATACTTTTGGAGCATCACTAAAACAAAAATAGTTAAATGTTAATTGTAGTAATGTTTTAGGATCTAAGAAAACTATCTGCAAAGATAAGGAAGTATAGGTAATTTTCATTCATAGACAATAGGAATTTTTCTCCCCTTCAAACTTCTAATGCATCTGAACAATTTTAGTGACAGAACACTAGATAACAGCAAAGAGATGGGTGATCTCGTCTATTATGGCAAGTCTTGCTTCCTGTGTTGGTTGTTTCTTCCTGAAGTGACAAAAATCCTTTACTCAGTCTTCATAAAGGAAAAGCTCAGCTGTTCCTGAGTTAAGAACTTCTGTGTTTTAGGCTATGTTCTAAAATTCTAAACCCTGGAGTTGAACTAATTGTTGGTGAGAGAGCTAAAGAAATGTCTTATGCTATTTCTAAGCAATATTTTAACAAATATCTCAGTGTAAGATCCTCTGTTCTGAAGGTTCTATTACATGGGTTCAGGCCAAAGCAGTGAGCATGCCAAGGAAAAACATCCATGTTTTTTTTTCCTTGTGATGTGAAGGTGTCTTTTGAACTTTCTTGAATTGGAAGCATAGGAGTTTTGCATATATGCCAATATCAGAACAATGAGACAATCTGGATTGTTCTGAGGAAGGCTTTGAAGGCAGACAAAACAGTGGCTGCTGGTCTGTAGTTGGTACCAGTTAGTGTGGATAAGTGGAGCCGGGCTTTGTGACCACATAAAGCTACAAGTTGCTTTCAGTCATCTCAAAGCTGTTATAAATGAAGAATTACATGCCCGAAGAGGACAATACTCAATCTAGGTACTCTGTTCAGAGCTATGATCCAGAAGGACTCAATCCTGATAATTGCTAATAGTCTGCATATTAAAATTTAATTTTGAGCAAAGCTTTTAATACCCCTAGTGCCAAAGTGTCTGCCTCAGCTCCACTGACATCGAGAGGCTAACATACCTCATAAATTCTCTGTGGTGTCAGTCAGACTAAACCTTATAAACACGTATTTTAAACTATCTCTTGCACTCACATGACTCAGCACAAAACCCAAGATCATTCAAATGAAAATAAAATTTTAAAACCCCAGTATTATTTTATGTTTCTTTTATAATTTTTTTTCTGCAACTTGGTATTTATTGCCAGGAAGTGGCAATAATTCAATAATTAATTTTTCATTTTACATACTGTGTTGGGATTTATACTAGAATCAAAAAAGTCCTCAAGCCTCAAATCCTCAAGTGGCCTATGCTGACTAAAAGAAGGCTGTACTCTTCTCTCATCTTGGTGTATTTGGACCATGTAGGAAGGAATACCAAAATTCCAATAGATTAGAAAGGCAGAGAGTGAGTGTGCTGGATTGACCTTTTCTGGTTGTCAGGTGACCACCAAACCACTCTATCACTCCCTTCTCCATCAAAAACACAGGGGCAGAAAAATACAGTGAGAAACTCATAGGTCAAGTTAAGAGCAAGGAGAGATCACTCACCAATTACCTTTGTGGGCTAAACAGACTTTGCTAGTGGAAATTAATTTAATTTATCACAAATAAAATTCAGAGTAGGAGAATAAGAAATAAGAACAAATCTAAAATCACCTCGTTTCTTCTTGGGCTCAGCTTCCTTCCTGACTTTTCTTCAGGGTCCTGCCAGGGACTGTCCTACTCCAACACAGTATCTCATACAGGGTCACAGCTTCCTTCTGTGTGTAGTCACCTTCTCCAGTGTGGGGTCCTCCATGGGCTGCAGGGGAACCTCTGCCCTGGCACCTGAAGCATCCTCTCCCCATCTTTTTACATTGATCTTGGTGTCTGCAGAGTTCTTTCTTTCTCATATTCACACCTCTACCCATGCAGCTTTGCAAAGTGTATTTTTACCCCTCCTTAAACATGTTGTCACAAGGCTCTATGACCATATGATGGGCTCAGCTTTGGCCAGTGGTGGGTCCCTTTCGAAGCTGACTGGACTGGTTCTGTCAGACATAAGAACAACTTCTGACATTTTCTCATAGAAGCCACCCTGGAACCAGCCTCACTGCTATCAAAACCTTGCCAAATAAACCAAAGACATCGAACTAGAATTAAAATAGGTAAAAAAGGACTTAAATGTCAGGTCAATAAGGAGTCCAGGAAGTGTCAGTTGAATTACTTCATGTCTTAAAGCACAAATGTGAAAAATTTGGGTTATTTTCCTTGTTATTTAAATGACTCATAATTATTTATTCAATAAGTGAAATATGGGGTTTTAGGATACAGTGTATTTTTTCAGAAAATAATTAGAGTAAATATACTTGAACAACATCTTAATGTTAAATTAAACTCTTTAGTCTTAAAAAAAAAAGCAACATTATTGTTATAATGAGTCATATATTTACTCTCTGGATAAAGAATACAACATAACAAGATTGACAAAGATGTTAGAAACCATCCAGGAAAAGGGAGGAATACTAGAATAAGTTCTAGCTGGAATACTCTGTACTTTTGTAAATAACCTGAAGTCCTAATATAGTGTTTTAGGTAGAAGGTCACAGAAGTACTCAAACACTAAAGATACCACTTATAAGATTCCCAGATAAAGTTTGTGAAACTATGTAGGAGGCTTACATCATGAAAAAGATGTTTACCACATGTATATCACCTGATAGATGAATTTATCAGAGTTAAAGAAGATTGTAAAAAAACTGAAGTAAAATATTTTGGCCAAAGCATTTACTATATTATTTGTGGGGGAGGGGAGGAATTTAGGCTGAGGTTGTTTGTTTGAGTTTTTTGGTTTGTTTCGGTTTTTTTTAGCAGAAAATACAATCAGTGACTCTGAAACATGTTTTGAACTTAACTTGGCTTCACCATATTATGTATTCAGGGAAACTGGAAAATTTAGAGTATTTATTTTTAACACTTTCTATTGAAATATTTTGCTTTCTAGACTTTAGGTAAAATAAATTTTAAAACTCCTTATCATTCTATCTTGTAAACTCCCAGCGGTTACTTGGACTGTTAAAAACAGTCCAAGCTTAAGTAATGTTTCGGTTTCACTGCTGAACAAAGCCTCCTTTCCACTGTTCTAGAACTGCTCCCAGAGCAAAAGCAGTTGTTACAACTATTCCAACTGTGCTTGTAGTAGTTGAAAATGGATCTGTGCACTTTGGTTTAGATCAAAGCATGATCAAATCAGGTATCATGGGAGGGGGTTAGCACCTATTGTGTGCCACTTGAATATGGATAGCTGCTATTTCAGGTTTATTTATGAGGGCAGTCCTTTATTATCTAATGCTTTGTCTGCACTTGCATTTTATGGATTTACAGGAGACAAGGCAGGAGAGAAGTAGACTTTAAGTCTCAAGGCTATTGAGGCTGCAAAACTCAGACTAGCTATTAGCTCTGAGCTGGAGCTATGCCTTTGCTAACAGAAAAGCAGCAACTTAAGTGAGGTGAAGGTTTATTAATTCTTCCATGCCTTCACTGGGTTTACATGGTAAAAGATAAGGTCTCTAAATTTAGAGCTTTGTAAGATAAGAGTAAGTGATACCTTCTAGGCTGATACGTGTATAACTTTTGGTACGTGCTACAGATTACTGCTTGAGCTAAGGACCAGTCACCTATTAACCTGCTGCTGGTTACACAGGCTCCAGATTGATTGCTGACAAGGCTTTGCTGTTTGGAGGGAAAAAAAAGAAAGAGGGAGACTACCCTTCTTTTCTAGTTCTGAAGAACCACAAGCACACAAAACAAATCCTACAGCTATGCTAAAAAAAGCTGAAACTTGCCTGTAATACAGACTTAAAATGTATTTTGCTGGGGGTTATGAACATTTGTAATCATTAATTAACTTAGCTATGAAGATAAAAACTGTTTTGTCAACACAGAGAGTTTCACTGAGGAGTGGGGAAAACTTAGGGTGGGTCATAACATGCAGCTCTCAAAAAAGTTTTTGCTGGTGTGGGATGAAGTTCTACTTGTCT
The DNA here is from genome assembly GCF_000691975.1 of Corvus brachyrhynchos. Taxonomy (NCBI): domain Eukaryota; kingdom Metazoa; phylum Chordata; class Aves; order Passeriformes; family Corvidae; genus Corvus; species Corvus brachyrhynchos. The sequence goes on along the minus strand of NW_008237222.1, from coordinate 1,694,188 downwards.
ATACTGGCAAAATGCTTGTAGGATAGACATCTGATAAATCACGCATTAAAGAAAATGATAAGAGGGAATGTTTGTGTGCACACACTACAGAGCTGTGCATGTTGCAGTGCAGAGCTGTGAATGTTGCATTTCAAGTTAGTATTTATATTTTTGGATGAGTAACAAAGTGAAAGGGTTTATGGGGAGTGGATAAAAATTATCGACTTAGATTTTACTTAGAGGTAATTCATGGTATTAAAAAATTATGTGCTTTTGGAATATTTATAGTATTTCACATGGACTGTGAAATATCTTTCTGTCTCTGAAAATACTAGGTACCCTCTCTTTACAAACTGACTGGTAAGTGTGAGAATTATGTAAGCTCTGCAGTTGTTAACATTCAAGTTTTACACTGTGTAACAGTTCAAAGAGAGAAAATAGTTAAACTGAGTTTCTAGAGAAATGGTAGAGTTATCTCAGAATTATGCATAGTTTTTCATCCACTTAAATTTTTCTCACTATATTTACAGAGTTTCAAAATGGATGTGATAGGCAACAAACCAAAAGGGGACAATGCAGCTAATATTTCCATACTGGTAGCTAGGTTGTGAGAGGGTAGGCTGGAATAATTTATGGGCTGAGAGAGTGACAGAAGATGTAACTTGCATCACTTTATTCTCCTTTAAACTTATTTATGCATCATATCTGAGCCTTGGGCCAAAGACTAGTATATTAGGTAAAATCTGTTCTGAACCCTCTATCCCAACACTACCATCAATAATTTTGCTTTTGTTGTTTCTTTTCTGATTTGAGCCTTTGTAGGTTGTTATGTATAAACTCATTTGCCTCTTGTGTTATTCGAGTTCTTAATATGGCCTAGATATATAGAAGAAATGTGAGAACATGATGTTACTTACTGGAAAGAGCACTGATGTTCTTATTTATATCACTACATGGGAAGAAAAAAATTCAGTTAAAGTAATGAATACTCTGCAGTATGATATCTCAGTGACCTCAAATTATACACAACAAAGTTTATGGGTAACCTGTAAAAAAACTGGGGGGAGAGATAGCTAGGTGTAAATTTATAATCTGCCATAAAATATTACAGTAGAAGGAAGAGGATATATGTGAATATTTAACTCTTCTTTTGTAACTACTCTGATTATAGAGATATTTACATAGTTGCACATTCTGTTTTCTATGTCTGGAAATAGGTTAGTGATGAGTGATCTGTTAGGAAAAAATTAAATGTTTTTCTAATAATTTTATCCCTAACAGCTGATTAGAAACACTTTTGGATTTGGTTGCATTTGAGATGTGCTGATCCCAGTGACTTACAGGAAATATTTACTAGAGGAATCAGTTTCCTCTCTGTGTTGTGTGTTTCAAACTTTATGAATTGAGTTGTTAGGGAATGGCAAATTGACTAGGGGGAAATGGGAAAAGCAGTTATAGGATTGATGTTCTGCAAATAATTGCACTTTTTTCATTATCTATTAAGATACTTACATACATGAAAGAATGACAAGGTTTTATTTCCCATCCATTTTTTTAACTTCTGCTAGGACACGTAATTCAATTGGTACCTTTTATAAAGCAATGGACAAGTAATCACTAAAATGAACACTTAAGAATAGGTATAGCCTGAACTCTGATCCAAGGCCTTGTAAAATAAATTTCAGTTTCTACATTCAGTGCACCTTGGATTAGGTTTAAAGGTACTGTAGGTTTGAGAAATATCATACAAACTGCTTTAAAAGTGTCTTAATGAAGCTGTAATTTGCCTTCTTGGCTTCCAAGTTCTACTTCTGTCATGGAATTGTGTGCTGCTATACCCTGTGACTGCTCAGCTTCTTGTCACAGTTTCAGGGACATACACAGTAGGACACAAGGGGTTGTGCTACACTGCCGTCACAGTGTTTTGGGATAATGACAGCTCAAATTTTATTATTATGGGCTTCCTGGAATTTATTAGTATAGATTATCTATACCACAGTGTTATGGACTGTATCAAGCATCAAAGGAACCAAGGAAGTCTCTTTATCTGTCACTTTATTCACTTTATTTTAAAGACAATAAATACATCTCTTGTCACTTTATTTATAGGATTTAACCCACCACATAAAGGGAAGATATTAAACTAATGCTGTTACAATCAAAATAGAAATTATTAATGTCTCATCTCTAATTACATTCAGACTTTGATGCATATATTCAAACCTATTTCTATGTCATACCACCTATATGGATTTGAAATAGCATACCTGTTGTTTGTTTTTCTTCCTCTATGGTAATTTCTGAAAAATGGTACTATATACATTCCTTTCACTGAATCTGTGTAAAAAAATATGTCAAAAAAAAAAAAAAAAGGAGCAGACAGGCGTTTTAGAATAGTGAGGATGAACATCATTAGCCTGCCATCTCTCTTTTCAGTATATACTACTTCAGCAGAGTCCAGAGGAAGAGACTGGGAGAAGCTCCAGTCTCACCCATGATTGGTCCTGATGCAGGGTCCACATCAGCCACTGTCCTCTGGATGATCTCACAGCTTTCCAGGGCCCCTTCTCTGGCTCCAAGGCAGGAGGCTGCCGTGGGAGGCCCCTGCCCGGCCTCCAAGGGAGGAGGCTGCCGTGGGAGGCCTCCAACTCCCCATCACCAGCTCTGTTCCCACCACATCTTTGGAATGAGGTGATACTCTTCTGGCTACTCTTTTCTAATAGCTTTACCAGAAGTGAAACAGAACGGAAAGTACCTGAGATTTCTGAGCAAAGAGTGCTCCTTATTTTAACAGTGTTCTATAAATATTTTATTAAATCTGGGTTCTCTATTATGTTGTGAACCGTGGGAAGAAAGTTCCTACAGAAGTGAGATTATTAGGAGCAAGAGCTACACCTCTCTAAACTGAAGACATACACAGCATAACATTTTTTCTGCTGCTCTTATTTCTGACTAATAAAGAAATATGGACAGGTTTTTCTTTCATTTTGATAGTGCTGTATTTGGAGTGGGTTTGATTTCCATTGATCAGTTTTGAGACTGTCTTAATATCCATCATTTTTCTATTTCACTTAGCTCCTTCAGACCCTAGCAAATTAGACAACAGAAATTTTAGTGACAGGGGCTACTTAGAAGATGGCAGAAGAAGAAGAGTTCTTGAGTCTATATTTAAACTCTGCATAAGTCTGAGGACGTAACTCATGATATCTGCACAAAAGCATTTGTTAGGAAAGTCTTTAGACACCTGGAGGAACTGTCTTACCTAACTCTGGGCATTAAAGAACAAATGTGGATTTTAGCTTCCTAACATCACATTAAAGTGGAGATGAGCTCTCTCAGTCTGTCAGCTTGCTGAGGGTCTGAATTGCCTTTTAGCAGTAACTGAAATACCCTCACAGAGGGAGCAAAGGGTGAATAGGCTTCTGACTAGACCCCTGAGGTTTATAGGGATGAATTTTCATTTTTATACAAATTTGTAAGTTAAGAATGCAGTCATCCTGCCAGAGCTGGATGTCACTGTGCTAGGGCTATCTCAGAGCAGGTCTCTGGCTTATTCTTATAAGGGCATCTCCTGACAGGCTTGGCTGGTTTTGACACATGTATGTCACACATAGCATTGCAGACTGTGAATCCATAGGTGTTTAATGTTGGCTATCATTAGAAACCCAAAGCAAGGGAAAAGACCAGGTTTGAAATAGTTTCTTTTTCTCCGCATTACTGCTCAACAAGGTGGTTATTGTTAATTTCACTTTAATGCTCCAAAATTTGGAAACTTATGGGAGGTGGAAGCAAGGACAGGAAGCCAACAGGAATACAGAGAGATTATTTAAATATCCAGGGATCAGGTTAGGAAAGCTAAAGTCCTGATAGAATTAATCCGGTCTGGGACATCAAGGGCAATAAAGAAAGCTTCTATAGGTATGTCGGTCATAAAAAGAAGACTAGGGAGGATATAAGGCCTCTCAAAAGAAAATGGGAGACCTGGTTACCTAGAATAGGGAGAAGGCTGAGGTGCTCAACAAATTTTTTTGCCTCAGTCTTCAGCAGTATGTGTTCCTGCCACACCACCCAAATTGCAGAAGGCAAAATCAAGGACTGGGACAATGAAGAAGCATCTGTTGTAGGAGAGGATCAACTCCGAGACCATCCAAGGAACCTGGAGATGTACAAGTCCTTGGAACTCGATAAGATGCATCTGAGGATCCTAAGAGAACTAGCAGAGGGAGCAGCAAAGCCACTATCTGCATGTTTGAGAAGTCCTTGCAGTCTGGTGAAGTTTCCATTGACTGGAAAATGGGAAGCATAGCCCCTACTTTTAAAAAAAGGAAATAAGGAAGGCCTAAAGAATTACAGGCCAGCCAGTCTCACCTCAGTGCCTGACAAGATAATGGAGAAGATCCTCCTTGAATCTATGGGTGTAGAAAAAGAGGTGAATAGTGACAGCCAACATGGCTTCACTAGGGACCTTATCAGGCTTGACAGGTGGGCCTGTGTGAACCTTGTAAAACTCAACAAGGCCAAGTGCAAGATGCTGCAGCTGGGTCAGGGCAATCCTAAGCACAGATTCAGGCTGGTCAGAGAATGGATTGAGAACACCCTGAGGAGGACTTCAGTGTGTTGGTGAGAACCTCACCTTGACCTGGCAATGTGTGCTCACAGCCAAGAAAGCCAATTGTATCCCAGGCTGTATCCAAAGCAGCATGGGCAGCAGGGAGAGGGATGGGATTCTGTGCCTCTACTCTGCTCTGGTGAGATCCCACCTGCAGTGCTGCATCCAGGTCTGGTGCTTCATACATGAAAAGGACATGGGTATGTTGAAGCAAGTCCACAAGAGGGCTGTGAAGGTGATCAGAGAGCTGGAGCATCTCTGATGAAGACAGGCTGAGAGAGTTGGGGTTGTTTAGCCTGGAGAACAGAAGTCTCCAGGGACACTTTGTAGCAGCCCTTCAGCTAAAGAGGGCCTACAAGAAAGTTGGTCAGGGACACTTTACAAGGGCATATAGTGACAGGACAAGGAGGAATGTCTTCAAACTGAAACACAGTAGGTTAGGTTAGATATTAGGAAGAAATTTTTTACTATGAGGGTGGTGAGGCACTGGAACAGGTCTCCCAGGGAAGTTATGGACTCCCCATCCCTGGAAGTGTTCAAGACCAAGTTGGATGGGGCTCTGAGCAACCTGGTATAGTGGAAACTGTCCCTACTCATGGCAGAGGAGGTGGAACTAGATGATCTTTAAAGTTCTTTTCAACCCAAACCATTTTATGATTCTATGAATAAAGCATAAACATCTGATCTACTGTTTGCAGATACATAATTAAGTTTTGTAAATTCAAACAGTTTGGAAGTTGAAAGTTTGGAATATCCACATTAAGCTCTTCCTTAATCTGAGTCACCTTGCAACATCAGAGAAAGGTTGTAAAAGGGCATGGCTCTAAAACGGTGTCTTTTATACATCCACTAGATCATATTTCCTCTCACTACATAGTAAATTTTAAGTAAAGGACCTGTGTCTCAGGGGCATCTGGACTGCACTTCTTGTTTAAATACTGGAAATGTGAAAAAACTGCTATAATTATAGATTTCTGATGATACCTTGAAGAACTAAATGGTTTATTTGAAGATTTGCATGAATGTTCACAATAAAAGTTGTCCCTCCAACACCAACCACTCAACCAATCAAACGAAACACATTGGTTCTAAAAATTGTCCTTGATTTAGAGCAGGTATCAGATCCTTTTCTGAAGACAAAGTCTTATCTTTTTTGTTACACTTGCACACAGTTTGTTCAGCTTATTTAACTAGGAAGAAATTATTAGAAGGCAAACAGTGAATTCATTCAATTCAGAAGGCTTACCCAGGAGTTACAGAACTACAAACTTACTGAAACATATGGTCCTACAAAGGCCCTTATTGTAAGTTGGACATAAATATTGCCAATAAATACTGGCTCCTGAATAATATACTTTCTTAAAGAGGTTCAAAGACATACTGTATTATAAACTGCAGTTATACCAATGTCACTTCAGTTACAAACATCTGTTCAGAACATTTCTTTAGTCAGCACTGCTTGTTTTAAAAGTAGAAATCTGAAGAAAACATCAGACTATAGCCATTACATCAGTTAAAGACTTTTCACACCTCTGTGAGGCAAAAGTTTATGCAAGCTTTCACAAATCAATAAACTTTAAATGACAGCCTGACACAATTTTGTGTACAGAAGCATTTCCAAAACTCACTCACTGACAGGTATAAAGAAAATAATGTCCTTGGCTAAAAACGGGTCTTTTAATTGTGTGTATAAATAAAGTATTTCTTCAATCACTTCATGGCTAAGATTCAGTCTCTACTCAAAAATATTATCATGGGTAATATTATCAGAAAGTTGTTGGTAGAAACATCAAAATTTTCAAAACAGCCCTGGCAAGAAATCTTATGAAGGCTATGAAATTTAAACCTTTAGAGCAAACATGTAAGATTAATCACTCTCTTACTTCAATTTCACTGGCAGAACTACAGAACAATTTTGGAGGACCCTGAGAAAGAACTTCTGTAAGGACAGGGATGCATATAAGTCATGGCCTGAGCTTATTTGCAATAGGAATCGAAAGAATAATAGGGATCTTATCTCTGTTAAGTAACCTTCACATTCCTGGTATAGTAGTATGCCTTTCACAGCAATGACAGATGGATTCAGAGGGTTGAGAATACACATTAAGCAGCATTAAAAGGTACATGTGTGTATCTATTGTATTTACATTGATAATTCCTTCTTTTGTGTCATTCTGAGGTATTGCCACCATAGTATCTAAACATTTATCATGGATTCTTTTTCCTCTTCATATGAACATGTTTCCTATATATGTTTTGCTTTATTTGGGTAATTGAATTCAAGAAGGTTTTTCCATTTTATCTTTGAATTATTTCAGATGAAAATTCTGAGCAGAGGTGTGTTTTCCTGTTCCTAGTGTGTTCGTAAGCTTTGGCTAGATCAACTGAAATCTAACTGAGAAGCTAAATTCCTGCTTAATCTCTGAGGCATTTGCGAATAATTACTTATTATGTTTTTTTCCCTCCAATGTGATTTTTAAATTATTATTTTTATTATTATGAAGCTAACAAGGGCCATCATTCATCCTGTTTGGGATAGTTACCATCTTTTTACATCATAGAGGAGCTTTCTATAATTATGTTCTGACATCATATATATAGCCAAGTTTAGCCAAACTGTGTGATTAACCGAATTGCCTTTTAAAGCAAAAGGATTGACTGAACCTTGCTATTCACCTGGAATGACCTGAAATCACAACAGGTTTGTGCCAGTCATCAAAGCCAGAGCTAATTGCTTTTTTATTCCTGTGCAGTTCTGTTACTGAAGAGGCTGAAATTCAAAGGTGGAAGCATTATATAATCTAGCTTTGTCTTGACTAAAGTGTTGGTATAGTGTTCTTTGTGAACCAAAATAAGCTTGCTGAGCTTAAATAAGAGTGTTTGCTGTTACATGCCAATAGAAGAGTATCTTTTAAAGAAAATGGTAAGGGTCAATGAAGAGGGTTACTGTTTTGTCAGACTACATGAGATCAAGACAGACACCACAGTCATTCTAAGACAAAAAATATAGATAACACCTATTTCCCAAATAGCTTTTCATTATTTTCTTTGACAGTTCACTACAGAGCATATGTGATATAAGGTTATCTATAATTACTTTCTTTTTTGTGTGTGCTTTTTTCCTAGTTCTGATCTCAAATTTCAAAAATGGAGCTACATGCTATCTTAAAATTCTTATGACTAAAAGCAGTATATTTAATTCCTGAAGCTTTTTGTTTTGTTTTGTCTATTTTATGCCTTCTAGAAGCTTCCTCTGGTATTCAGCTGAAATCAAACATCTTTGATTTTTTTTTTTTAAAGCTTTGATACTTAACTTCACAAAACTAATGATCTTACATGGTTTTTTAGCACCTTAAGTTTTTGAGTGGAAAAGAACACTGACTACTCAGCAGTAAAATTAATTCTCTAGTTTATAGTATGCATTTTGTATACTGTTTGTTTATGAAAAGGTTCATAGAGAGGATCAGATTCAAGGATACATGTCCAGGAATGGACATCAAGTTTCTCTGCAGTATTTCTTAATAATTTAGCTCACTGGGTATTTAAGATTGAAATGAGGTATGAGTTGAGCTGTTCTGCATTGCTGGCATTTCTCTCCATTTTTTTATTGCTTTTGGTATATGTATTATTATGAGAGAATATGCAAGAAAATATATCCCTTAAAACAGTATTTTAAGGGGACTCGATGAAAATACGTAGGTGTTTTGTTTATAATTAAAAATACTTGGATCAGTAACATGAACATGCTTTTGGATTTGACTCATGCACATTATGCAAATGATAGTTCAGACCCACATTTTTATTTGAAAAGCAACATTAACATTAGAACTCACTATAAAAGGTTTCATTTTTTAAAAATTCTATACAGTTATGATTTCATTAAGGAGATTAAAATTCTAATCTCTATATTCATCATGTTAGCAGGCTACTCTGTTTTAAGCCAGAAGTTCACATTTTTCTAACTGAATTTATATGGTTCCAGTCATGTTTGATCTATTGCCATTTCTTTACATAGGCAGAGCCTGAGAGTTTTATTAAAAGGACAGATGAAAACAATGAGAACTAGGTTTCAGTTCCTTCTGTGTGTATAGAGAAGGGGGAAGCTCAAGGGAAGAGTTATTCTAGGGACACAGACCTATCTTCCTCATGCAGACTTCTGTCACCCATCTTCAATAAATCTTTCAGGTGCATGTCTTAATGTCTTCCAGGAATGGAAATGAAAGTTTCTACTGAGGCAAAAAGGATGATCCTCTAACATATTCTCTGAAAAACACATATCCAGAAAACCCCCGTCCAGCTTGCTAGAAGAAACATTAACTTTCACACGCTTTATTAAACACAGGTTATTAAAATAAACATGCATTATTTTCCTGTTGATGATGTTGATAATGGAAATTCATTTTAACCAAGGCAGATAATAAGTGCACAAGTCAAATTAATTTTGTTCTTCTAAAAATTCAAAGCTATTTGTTTAAGGACTGCTTGTTTAATTTTATACTTACCAATTATCAGCTTAGTTTTCAAATGTCATTTTTAATCAGAGCTAGAAATTCCAATACTACTATCATAATTGTTCATTTCATACATTGACTCAGAACACAAAGGGATTGTCTGATTGAAGACATGAACTAGAAATCACTGTTCACAACAATTTGGGGGGGAGATGAAAAAAAGAAAGAAAAAGCCCAACCCAACCCTTTATCCTATGGTATTCAAATAATAACTTTTTCTTCAAAGCTTACATTTCAAGATTTTGAATTTTTAAAAAATTATTATTATTATTGTTATTATTAATTTATTTTTTATTTAGATCTGGAATCCTATTCGGAATACTTGCTGAACAAGATTAGATCAACTTTCAGACACCTTTTCACTTGTGAATGATTTATTTTATGGAAACAAAAGCTTGCATTTTCAAGCATTATTTAATTGGAACATTTCACAGGTGTTATTAATCTCCTAACAAAAAAGAGATCTTATCAGTTGAAAAATTGTTATTCAGTACAATAAAAGTTATTTTTATAACACTGAAATTGTTTGTTTTCTGCATTTGTGCTTGTCAAACAATTTCTTTTTCTTCCCAGAAAATCTTACTTTCCTAGCAGAGCAAATTTCCTATTGCAAGTACTGACAGTGAAATATTTTTCCCACAAGCAGAATGATTACTTCTTTGGTACTAGAAGAATTTTATGTTAAAGAGCAACACTGAGATAGAGCAAGTCACTTCTAAAGTTTCTTAAGTATTGTTCCTGACATTTTTTCTGCCCTTTTTTCTATCCCATCTCAAAAATACTCTTCATGTGATATTAGTTGTGTGCCTTAATAGCTGAAGAAAAATAAAAATGGTAAAACCATTTTCAAAGCACTCTAAATATTTTTAATAAATTTTTATAAAATAAGTACAGAATACCTGATGTTTTTTCAGTTTTTTGATGAGAGTATTGCTGTAATTCATTCATAATAAGGAATTCATGTATCCCAAATGTCCATGGGCATATTGCTTATTCAATGCTATAACATCACTGTAGTTATGTGGGAATATATAGTCCCTTGTGGTAAATCTATATAGTGTATGTATATATTTGCTTAGTTAAAAAGAAATAAAAAGCTAGTGGAGTGTTCATTATGACCTTGCTGTTACTCACCATTCATCATATAGAGACAGAATGAAAAACACAACTTGAGAAAATTTGTAGATTCTTAATTCAATCAAACAAAATAAGGTATTTCATGCTTTTTTCCTCCTCGCTGAAGCTCATATTCACAAACTGGACATTAGTTCTTTGTGTGTGAGATCTCACTGAAAAGAAGAGCTACAATTGGCTGCAGGTCCAGAATATCAAGTTTTGGTTTTTATAGTCCTTGATATTATGAATGCAAGAGAAGCTTTTACTATTTAAATGGTGTCGTAGATATTTCTTCATCAGCGACTGGTACATATACGATAGTAATTAAAGTAAAATTTTCATTTTTTAGGTACTCACCCTTGATTACTGCCAATTGAATTCTTGTTGTGTAGACATATAATCGATCACTGGTGTGACTTTCCTCTTCATGATATGCTAAAGCACATGGTTGATATTTCAGGATGATTACCAACTCCCAGAAAGGTATTTTGCCATTCTGCACAATAATTAATGAAAGCTACATGAGCAGACCCACCTATTTTATTGAAATTCAAATGACTGTGCAGTAAAATTTCTGAAATATATGGCATAAATTGTGGAGGCCAACATGATTATAAATAAAATTATTCATATCTATGCAGTATTTACTTAACTTCCACATTTAGAAGTCGCCTGTCATGTTTTCTTTTTGAAATGATACCCTAAGGAGATATTCCTAGGGTAAAAATATAAAAAACAGTAGGAAAGACAGTTCCCTTAGATGTAGGCAAATCTTATTATAATGAAGACTTCTCTTGACAAAATCATTCCTTTTAATCAAGATTCTCTCAGGCTTGAATATGATTCTGCTTGTCCCAGAAAGAAAATGTCTTTAAATTTGCTTTATTTCGGACTGGCCTTGTCTAAGAGCACTCTGAGGTCAGCTCAGGTCTCAATCCATTCATTGGAAGGACACTGGATTTTTCAAAAATTAGAGGTGCAGCAGGGCTGTCTGAAGCATAGCTGTTCTGTGATGAACATCTCAATAGCTTCCTTTGACACTTACCAGCATTAGAAAGAGTTCAAAATTTGTTTTAGATTACACACAAAAATGAGGCTTCTATTCAAGCTGAATTTTGTAGCAACTGTCTTTTGAAATATGGTGCAAGTATCTTAATTTTAATTGATTTTCTTCATGTTTGAAACCTTTGATAAAGAAACAGGGAGTTGAAGCCAGAACTCATAAATACTGACCAGTGCTTAAAGAAATTAAGGCAAGGCGTCACTTGTGTTCTCTTGAAACTTCAAGGCTTTGTCTGTATATGTTTTTTCATATCCGTATCTGAATATTTTTGAACAACCCCAAGTTCTGTGAAGCTAAAAGCAGCAAAACTCTCTTCATACAGGTAGTTTATGTTAGAAGTCTAATAAATAAAAGCCAAACAATGAATCAAAAAATGTTGGTCCAGCAAAGGAATAGTGTGTGAATTTGTGATTTCATAAAATAGTACTAACCAATCTTTACAAAAATTGGGGTAGAGGAGGAGTTTAACTGATCACTCAAAAACATATGTTTTCCTGTGGAAAAACTAGTCTCTGTTTGTTTTTCTGTTCTTTGGTATGTGTTGCAGTGGGGATCCGTATCCCCACTGCAACAGGTATGGATTGTTTCCTTTTTTTTCTGAAAAAGAGTGGTGCTGGCTTATATTTATTCTGCACTGATGAGAGTCGATCTTTGCAATTCAAAGAATAGAGAAATGAGTTATTTATTCACTTATTTATGTGAAGCATTTTGAATTTGAAATGATTATGCTTTTAAAGTATATGAACAAGGGTAGAGGGGGGAAAAACAAGAGGACTGATTCAAATGAAGTAGAAATGTAAGGTTCTCATTTGATGGCTTGAATGAATGCTTTCTTGGCTAAGAGCCAAAGGAAAAAAAAATCAAAATTACACCTGAGCAGGGTAGACAGCATTGCAGTCTCTACTCTAGCAAAGGAGTATTTTTAAAATGCATGTATCTACCTGATTTTCTAGTGACTCTTAATGGCTTGAGTAGAAAGTAAATACAATAGCATGTTGTCAAGAGGACCACATGATTTACTTTGAACAGGGAAAGAAGTCCATTCTCTCTTTCAAATCCTAGAGTAGTTAGAGAAGTTAGTAAGAACTTTGGATATATTAATACACACACACATATACATGTATGCCTATATTTATACATATAAACACAGTACATTTTTTTTGCCAGTGAGTGGATCTAACATTTAGGTGTGATAAATATACACAGAAAATGTTCTATCATTGACATTTGCTGCAGAGTCAAATATTCAGAGCATGATACATGCCCTCAGAGTTATGACAATGTGTAATACAACACACCCCATGACTTACTTAGTAGGTTCCTGCTAGTGACAATGTTTTGATAAAGGGATTTGCTATAAGTGCTCAATAGCATACCTAGTGAAAAAAAAGGTATGGTAAAATTTAGAATAATTTTTCTCTTCCTACAGAAACGCTGTGATGGAAAATTTCTCTTGGGACTGGAAGCTTTAGGACAAGTCATGCATAAACTTAAGCAGCTTATGGGTAGCATAAGGAATTTCTGGGTCTCAGGACACAATGCAATAGCAAAGGCAAATTACAGTCTTTCCTGACCTGAGTCAACTGCATCATGTAATGTATGAGAGCAAAGCTCTCCCTATTTCCTCCTCATATAAATCTTATCTTTTCTTAGGGAGACAAAGACACAGTGACGAGGGGAATAATTGCATCTATCAGGAGTGTGGGATATAATTTAGAATTCAGAAATATTTGTTGATAGATAAAAGCAGTGAATCTTTCCTCCTACATCAGTTATTTAGCTGAACACCTTTCTTCCCATAGTTTATTGTATCTGATGTATCACTGTATTTATTTAACCAGTGAGTAAATCTTCACATCTGATTTTAAATTGGTGAGTGAGATGCTGCTTAAGGATTAAATCACCACTTGGCTGGATAGAGAATTTAGGGGTTATGCTTTTTAATTGGTCACCTTGGTTGAAGTGTCTGTGGATTAGGGAGGTACAAGGAGCAGTTATGGCTGTGTAACCATCTGTGAAAAGTATTGCAAGAGTATTGCGGTGTCATGATTTATTAATTTATCTTTTTCTTTAAGTACATTATACTACAAGCTATATATAAAGGTTATAGATTACTAAATATAGCCTACAGTAACACAGCTTCAATATTTCCCCTCTGAGTTTTCTCTCATTCTAACCATCACTACTTACAGAACAGGAGATCTGAGAAAGCCATACTTTGACATTATATCTTCCATCCACAAAGGTAAAAACCTTGTAGGGATTACTGTGTGAGGAAGACACTCCACTTGGGGACTACAACAGGGTTCATCTCAGTACAGCTGAGTAGTAGCTGGTTGTAGGGTCTGACTTGTGGTCACTCTCTAAGATCAAATGGCAAACAGTAAGAAGAAAGGCCAGAAAAAATATGCTGAGGTCATATCAGACAGTTTACCCAGTGACCACTCTAGCCTCTTTCATTTCAAGTCCTCTTTCAATTCAAAACCTTTTTTTATTTGGTAATAAAAGGAAGAGGGAACAGTTGCTTTCTAGCTTAGGTGGGTTCATAAATATTTCTGGGAATCATGATGCATTTATTAAGACTATACTAGATTCATTACAGTGAAGTAAGCAACACTTGAAAGTGGAAAAATAAAGATAATATGTATTTAAGTGTATTAAGACATGGTAAAATATTTTTGAACTTTGATTATTTTATGAAAATTTTAGAGATGATGTCACCTTCCTCAGGAAAAGCAAAATTCAGACAGGTCATAAATGGGGCTTTTGTGGATTACAGTTGTTACTGTCAGGAAACTAAGACACTAAAATATTTTTAGGCCAGTATTTCAACAGTCTATATTTTATTGTACGTTAAATGGAACTAAGTTGTTCTTTAAGCCTTGTCCCAGGTGAGATGAAAGCACTTCAGGTTAGAGATAGGAGCCAAAATGAAGGCAGAAATTGCAGAGAAGTCAGGAGGTGGCTTTATGCATTACTCATGGGGAATGGATGACATAATCATTGCTAATCCATGAAGATAATTTTGCCAGTTACCTAAAATATTAATCTCTCCTGAATAAGATGGTTCCTCTGTGATATGAATCTCCAGCTACTCTTCACACTGTCATTGTCTGAAGAGGTGCCAGGTTAATGAAAAATGCCAAATGCCATCTCTCAGAGCAAATTCAAATATAGGATCCCTTTGTACATAAGGATAGAAAAGCAGTCACTGATGACTGTATCTAGAAGAAGGGACTTCTATTATAATTTTTTGTTAAGAAATCTCATGGGAGCTGTTTATTTGCTTCCCCTCCGAGCCACCCAGCTGTTCCTTCTATTTGTGGTCTTAGAGCTAATTACATAATGTCCCTAATTTATACTCACTGGTAAATCAGATCAGAGCATTACCTGCAGGGCAAGCTCTAATTAGAGGAATTTCAGAACAAATTGTCTAAAGAGCTTGCTTAGTGTGATTAAATGCAAGTGATGGGACTGTCTCCCTCTCTCCTCACTCCCTTTTTAAAAACATGAATATTTACCTTGCACAAAACCTTGCAGATTAAAGAAAGGATCCCAGCAGTGACAATCTTAATTAAAGGGATATAGAACAAATGGCAGTGCTACCCAAGAGAGCAAACTGAATATATGCAGACGAATGCTGTATTCTCTTACTATTGTTTTAATATCTTAGAAATAACAAAGTGGACAGTAAGTGCCTTACGTCATGGATGAATGGAAGAAAGATACATGTGAATCCCCAATTTATATTGTGTCTGCAGCATGTTGCCTAGGAACACAGAAAAACAAAGAAGAAAAGCATGCAGTCATTTTTCCTATAGAGCCCTGGAAAATATATGGTCTCATCTTTAAAATGGCCCATATTGGTCAAGATGTGTTACCAAAGGCCTTGCTAAGCAGTGGAAAGGACTAAGAAATGACCCTCTGTAGTTTGCCTACTACACCAGTAGTTAAATATCCTGGAAGTAGAAGGATCCTTGTCTTATGCAAACTGTCTCAAATAGCTGTCTGGAGTTTATGAGGAGAACAGTGGGCAGCAAAGAAAACTGTGAAGTCAAAAAAAAAGAAGAGATGTGACTTTTGTTTGGCTGGTGGTGCAGATTCTGGTTGGGACATTGGAATCATATTCATCCATTAAGATCCATCAACAGAGGAAAAAGAAGTGAATGGAGATTTAGGAAATGAATACTGACATTTTAATACCTTTTCTTGTATTGTGCTTATGGAAATGTAAATTATCTGTTTTACAAGAGAATAAAAAGGGTAGTATATCACCATGCTCTGCCCTGTTCCTGATACCTTTGAATTCCTACTGTACTGTGTGAATTTGAGGTTGTCTGGAATTCTGTAATTAAATTTCTTGTCCTGGGTAGACCTTGAATAGCTCGACTCCATTATCCCACAGTAACTAAGGTAATGTCAGCCCCTTCTTCCTGAAACGACATGCTTCTGGTGTGCAAGGAGATATGTAGTCTTTTTTTCTGAAGAAGATACCCTGAACTGCTTTTTTAGCAACCTTCTAGTATAAAAATAACAAGAACTTGGAACAAGTGCTACAAAGGTTATTTTAATATGTACTCACTTCTTGGGCACATTAGGATAATGTAATAATTATCAGCTGAAATAATAGCTCCTCTTCCCTGCCTGTTGATTAGAAACAAAAAGAAATAAATCATGTGAGCAGCACATGAAGCCTGCTGAATGAATCTTGAAGCACCTTGATTTGCTCTCCAACTGATCTTTATAGCATTTAAGAACAAGTACTTTTCTAGTGTCCCTAGATAAACAACTCTTGAGAAAATATTAACCAGCTGAAAGTGGTATCCCTTAGGGAAAATCCCTTATTACAGAGCAGCAAAAGCTGCTAGAAGTAGGTGACTGCCAAGATTCTGTAATAAAAGTGGTAGTTCATAACACAGGCAAAGTGAAATGAAGGAAAACAAAATCCTCATGGGCTACAAGTTAGGATATGGTGCCAATCTCCCAGAAGGCTTAAAAAATTCTCAGAAGGACAAAAATACTTTAAACCTTTTTCCTTCTTCTTTTTTTTTTTTAAGAAAAACACTGTACTTTTCCTTTTATAAGATAGGTTATTTTCTACAGATCTAAGCATTGCTAGACATATCCTGACTCATATTATTTTGACTGGTGATGTTTACAGTCAAGAACTCCTGTGAATGTACATAGGCACTAAGAAATTCCTCAAAAACTTGTCTTGAACTTTGAAAGAGATAAAATTTAATAATGTAAAATTGGCAGTTATGTTTAATAATAAGTATGCTTGAAACCCTGTATCCGGCTCTGTTTAGCTGGTTAGACTAGAAATACATGGTCTCTTTCAGTTTTGGGATGCACAGGTCCATGTCCTGCAGGGATGAATGTATAGAAGCTGTCTTAGGTGTGTACTATACCTCGAAATATTTACTTCTTATAACTTTCTTTTTTTTAATCTTCAGACGTAGTGTGCTCCCTTGATGACTGGCCAGCTTCCACAGTTTCTATAAATGGTTTGTATGAGGGTCTGAGAAATTTTGACCTACCTTGACACAGGGAACTATGATTATACCATGGGGCAACGTGGAACGAATGAATGATAAGCAGAAGAAATCTCTCCTCAAAGTTTATGCTTTCTTTTAATTGTTTTTAGAATGCAATACAGGACTGTGCAGCATATGATGAACCTCATATTGCTATCAGAGCATTGTGTTGCTACTAGTGAGCGTTTGTCCACCATTTCTAAAATACCTGATTAGAAAAATAATTTGTAATTTGGAGTGCTATGTAAATAAAATAATTTTTATTGTTGGAAGCCTCAATTATGTGGCTACTGGAAGCAGTGTGAAGAAAGGTGGTGCTAAAATGTGATATTGTATGATACTGGTGTGGAGTGGGGGACAAGTTGGCAGTTGTCTGTGGGAAAAGTTTAATCTTCTAATTACATCTTTCAGAAGCAGGGGTGGTGCTTCCAGCAGTTCTGTGCTAGAGAAAGGCAGAACAAGGCTGGAGCTTGTCCCCAGAGGCAATGTGACTTGAAGACACACCATCTTGCAGCACGGCTGAAGGGTGAGGGAAACTCAGCCATTTCCTACATGGTAGAGATGCACCTGCTTTTGAACTTACCAGGTAAGAACTGCTATCATCAGTACACCACTACCTGTGTCTTCTGCAAGCGGTTTGGTAGCTGCCTTCAGGATTAAACTTGTGAGGCACAGTCAGAGAGAGAGGTCCTGTGTGTTTTGATTTAGATAAATACATTCTACACACGTGTTTGCTGTTCAAGGCCAGAAGAATGGAGAGTTGAGGCTCATCCAGGTTCAAAAATCACACAGACAACTAACACAGAGGTAAGCAGAGGGTTTGAGGAAGAGTGGCCACTGCTATTTTAAAGCGAACAAGAAAAGCTGCCAAGAATATCTGAATGCCCTATCCTTAATTTCTCTGACTAATCACATAGTTATCTATACAAACACACAAGTGTGTTCCCTCTGGCTTGAGTATAACAAGAACTAAAGATCCTACCATGTGGCCAGCTTTAAATTTAGAGGCAATAAAATAAATTGGGAGAGTTTGAAAGCTTTCTGAAGGCTGCAAAGATTTGTATTTCATATTCCAGGTGTGATCTGTAATAAATATTTTTTTTCTTTCCCAAATATGATAATATTGCCTTTCTCTTCAACATTTATGTCTCTAATCTGTGTAAATTTCTAGTAAAGGAACTCTTGTTTATTGGTACTTGTGGAGAATATAATGCTCTGAGGCCCAAATCTTGGTTCATGCTCCAGACAGTACTTTAACATAGGTAATAATAATACTGATATACTTTCAAGGAGTGCAAATAAAGAGATTCCTTGGAGTAAAATAGATGATAGAATTATAGTGAATGAAGATTTAAGACTGACACCATGGAGGAAAGTTTTACACGTAATTAAAAGTGATGTTTTAAAGTAATGATTTCAAAGATATAAATAGCAGTTATGCTGCATACTGTCATTTCCTATGTGTGGTAATCAGCTATTATTAGACATTTTTGCCTTTGAAAGGTGTCTAACTAAAATAAATATATAAAGGATCTTGCTGTTCAATGGAATAATGCGGCACAAAAAAGTGTCTAAAATGATTTATGATCCCTAATTCATAATCATTGATAGTAATTATTTGTGATGTTCATAGTTGGACTAAATGCCAACCATTGCCAAATAAATGACAATTTGAAAGCAGAGATTTCACACACTAGTCAAAA
Organism: Corvus brachyrhynchos; assembly: GCF_000691975.1. Taxonomy (NCBI): domain Eukaryota; kingdom Metazoa; phylum Chordata; class Aves; order Passeriformes; family Corvidae; genus Corvus; species Corvus brachyrhynchos. The sequence continues at coordinate 1,675,670 of NW_008237222.1, read as the reverse complement.
TCAGGTCAAACCTCCTTTTTTAGAACATTTTATCCATTAGCCAATTCAACACACACATTCAATAGCTAAAGTTTGGCCTCATACACCAGAGATTCCGAGCAAGGGAGAGTGGCAGGAAGAAATTTTTAACTGATTCACATTCTTTCTGCTAACTACTCTATTATGACAATCAAAGTTTAAATTGCTTGATTGAAAACTTATTTTGTTTGCTCAGCCTTGAAGTTAAAGCTGTCCTCTTCCTTGACTTCTGTGCCCATGAAATGGACAGAGTTGATAGCCCATAAAATAGAAAACTTTTCACTGGCATGTTATTAATATTTTGTCATATGAAAAGCTCAAGGAAACTAGAATTATATGGGTTTATTTCTCCTTGGAAAAATATTTTAAAGAAAACTTTAAGTCTGAAGGAAGTAGTAGCATTTATTTGGTTTGTGGATTGTTTTGTTTTTGAATTCAAAATGAAAAAATGCCATCTTTTCAGAGGGAAAATACTACCAATGGTTTTGGTTTACCAAACTTATCAAAACCAGCTGAGAAGTTGGCCTGCAGAACCCATAAATTTTCAGAGAGATACCCCAATGTTTAAAGGATCTCTAATCATCAAATTTGTAGTAAATATTTGTCACTAAATTGTGTATTGTATTGAATAGACATTTAATGTTCTATTACTTCATAGTATACATAATATACAATTTAATCCATATTTTCACTCTACCTTAAACTTTAGGTGAGTATTGTAATAAGTGACTGTATCTGAATGAGCTGGATCTTCACTGCTGATGGTGGTTCAGAGCTTTAAAGCTATTGTTGCACTTAATACTCAATTCTTTTTCATTTAGTGTCTCTACAGCTTCCTGAAGTTTTTAAATGGGTATAGGAAAGAAGGTGTCTTATAGAGTGTCAAATCTGACAAATTGGGAGCCAGATACAACAATTCATAAGTTAAATCACTGGCAGTATTCTAGAAAAGAATATTGAGGCAGTATCGGTTTTCCAAATAGCAATTCCAGAATATCTATAATATACCTCTTGGAAAAAATAAATCTGATTATCTTAAAAGTACCAGTCTGTCAAACAATAAATAGAGCTAATGATCTTGCTGTTTTAGCAAGTAGAATTACCATTATTGTGCAGACTCAGCTTTTTTTCTTTTGCAGATAATAACAAAGAATCTTTACATTCTACTTGGTTTGAAGAAGGTTATTTGGTGATTTTCCCATCTGCTTTCTGAGAGGTGGTATCATGAAAATCCTGAGCAAATTACTATCATAGGGTGCTGAACCACAGAATGATTTGGGCTGGTAGGGCCCTCCAGAGATGTCTAGTCCATACCCTTTTGAGGGGAGTACGACTAACTTCAAAGTTAGACCAGATTGTTCTGGGTCTTACTGGGTTTTGAATATGTACAGGGTTGGAGAGACTACAACATTTCTGGGCATGTTTCTTGTGATTTTTTTTTCCCCACTTGTACCCAATCAGAATTTCCCTTGTTTCAATACACGAAGAAAGAAATGTCTGTCTCAGGCTCTTCTACAATCCCCTCTAGGTATCTGAATATTCCAATGAGATCCCCCTTAATCAAGCAAGCATTACTCCTTCACACTCTCCTTTTGGATCATAAAGCCATATCCCTGCTGGGCTTGCCTCAGTGGGTCAATATGTATTACATATTGGGGAGCCCAAACCCATGGCTTTATGCAGGGCACTGCTGAGGGTTCTCACTTGTCCTTTCCTCTTTGTGGCACTTTATCCACCCCTACTCAGGCATGACTTAACCAGAAGCCTCTGAGCAACATCTACCCTACTTCACATTTTGCCGCTGCCTCTGCAGGTTCTCCAAGTGGTCTTTTGTAAATAAAAGTGATTTATAATCCTTCAGCGTCTACCTTGTCTGAAACCTGAGAAACTTTCTCAAAGCCCACGTTGCTGCAGCACAAGGGGTGATTGCTGCCGTCTGTTCCCAGGATTGTGCTCCTTGGCACATCTTCATCTGTCTCCTTGGACAGGCACCCTCCATCCAGAACCACTAGACTCAACAAACAACCTCAGTTTATCATCTCTATTGTTCTCCATGGGGTTTTGGAGATAAAGTCAAATGAAATCTATCCTTTATTTTTAGATTCTCCTGCATCCAGGACAGAATAATGAAATAGGTAATAGGCAGTAATAAAGTAGAACTTTTAAAAAAGTTAAAAAAAACCCTTATCTATTTGAATTTTTTTTTTTTTTTAATGCATCTGACTGAATTGTGTCGCACATTGAAGGAATAACAAATGCTCCCAATGACTACAGTGGAACAGGGCTTGTCCCTGTTATTTATGGAGACTCTCTTCTCTGGTGAGCGTCTGGGACCTGAAATAGCCAGTAGCTTCTGACAGACAAAGTAGAAGTTTATCCTCATTCAAATTTTTATGAAATTAATATAACAAAACCAAGTCAAACTCCCCCCGCCCCCGGAGGAAATGTGCCCTTAGTAACTGGACAACAAACAAAACACATGCAGGACTTATTCTGTGAAATATAAATGGTAAATTTATTAGGTTGGCCATTGAACATAACTTTAATAAAAATTGATTATTAAATTTCCATTTCACTATCATTTAATATTCATAGTTATTACATATTTCTTTTAATTGTTCTGGAATATAATTAATCAAGTTAAATTAAGTTGCTCTGTAATCAATAATTGTGCTACACGAGGGCCAAGAAATGTTCATGAAATAGGGAGCACAAAATGATTGTAAATACACTTGGAAGAGACAAGAAGAAAGATATTTTACAAAGCGCATGAATGACCACTTGAGGTCTTTCTTAATGCCTTTCTTTTATAGAACATAAGGGATTTGTGGGAAAACCATTTTTTGAAAATAAAAGACAAAATGACATAAATCACGCTATAGCTGTTGACTTCCTTGTCATGGGAAAATTTGTACAAATGTGCTTTAGTATGATTCAGGTAGAGAGTACATTCACATTAGTAGGAATGTAAAAGAAGGTAGATTTTCTAGCTCAGAAGGTGGCTACAAAGGTTATTTATTCATTGATTTGGTAATTAACCAAATTCACCCATTATAAAAAAGAAATCAAAGCTATTGTGATGAATTTCATAAACTATTAGTCATCGTGCACTGTACCTTTCTTTTAATATCGCCCCTGCTTTAACAAATGGTGGCACACTGATCTTTTCAAATAACAGCGAAACTTGTGAGACTTTTTTTGTTGCTAACCTAAAAAAACATATATTATGATGTCTGTGGATGCTCCCCTATTAGAAGAAAGGTAAGAGATCGGCTTGTGGGTTTATCTAGTCATATACATATATCAGCTGCTTGTTCTTCCTTCCATCGTTGCAGTAATCTGTGGTAACTTCAGTCAGTTTAAAAGCCAGTATTTCCTTCCTATGGAAAATATTCAGGAATAGAAGTGATCTCAGAGCTGATCTCATCCCAGGATCAGGCTGGGACATGATTTAGGAATGAGTTAGGACTCAAACCACGGAGCTGAGGAACACTCCTGGGTCCTGTAGACAAACACTGTCTTACCTAAAGCTGTATGAAGCAAATGAGTCTCTCTGTTTGTCTGAGATTAAAATCACAGACCTGCAGTTTTAATGTTTTCAGCTGAGGCTATTGAAATTGCAAAAGTGTCTTGATCCCTTTTACACATTTTTTTTTTCACTGTATAATTTGGCTTGCTAGAACCTGGTCTTGCAGACCACTGTGTCCACACATGACCAGGTTACCGCTAATCTTTAAACAATTTAACAATCATCTTTTCTATACCAGTATCTGCACCAAATCTGAATATATTAATAACTCACAAAGTCCAGACTGTTGTAAAACTCTTAGAAAAGAACCTGAAAAACAAGCAAAACAAAAGCCCTGCAGATTCTAATATCAGGACAATATTTTACCTCTTGCATAAATATAACACTAAAAACAAATAAGTTGCATTCTTGAAATAAATGGTAGCAGATAAAGCATTCTCAGTTTGGTGGAAACTGGACCTACCACATCACTGAGTATCCATCCAGTTTCCATCTTCACTCTTGATGCATTGCAACCTGTGAGACAAGCCAGTATTTGAATGACAAATGCTTCATAACTGTATGCTATTTTCTAGGAGACTTTGCTACACTGAATCCTGTTTCAAAAAGCAAAATTCCAGTTAACCTGTATCTGGAGCATTCTAGTTTTGGAACTTGGCAAGTGTGTATGTGTTTGTGTTTTCAGCAATACTGACATATTTAGAATGTTTTAATGTGTGATTTTGGTACAGCTACTTTGTTAGAAAACCTGTTCTGAAAACAGTGAACCCTTGAGGGATTTTAATCAATAGAAATGAATGCATTTATATGGAAGAAAGATTTAATTCTACAAAATACTTATTCAGACTGGCCAATGCAAGGAATCTGGATCTGGCCAGAGAAATTTCATTTTTATTTATGACTGCGCTCTTTGAAGCTTTCTACCTATTTCACTATCTAGGTCAGCCTTTGCTAACCACCTTCCATGACAGTTTAAGTGCCAACAACAGAACAAAGAAAACAGTCCAAAATGGTACTAATTTCTTAAGGCAAATGGTTTGCTTAAGAGTAATATTAATTAGGTGGGTCTGTATAGAATATATTGATTTTTTTAAAAAATAAACATTATTGGAACAGTTTTAACATTTATTACCATCATGAAAAAAGTTCCCTCATCAAAACTGTTTGGAACATCAAGCTTGACTGAACTTGAAAAATGCAGAGCAAAATTTTGCCAGATTTCATCCAAATCCTTCTCTGGCATATAAAACTTGGATGAGGTTTTGATACTTCTGGAGCATATTGAGAAAATAGGTCCAAGCTTCAGATGTGTGAGAAAATTCTTGTGTTCTTTTTCAAGGATTTTCTTTCCTAATCTTTCACTGACTTTATATGACCTTGAACAACAAAAATCACTGCAAAATATTTTACACTTAATTTTTCTTAAATATAAGAATGATGTACTGCATTAGTAGAGATGTTATGGTTTTAATTAATTTATTTTAATTTTTAAAAATTATTTTTAAAACAAAGCAGTAAATGAGTCTTACCACCTTACAATTGTAACAATTCCACAGTGAGAAATAGATGTAGAACAGTAACTCTTCAGGTATTCTTTCCTATTTTAAAATCAGTTCACATGAATCAAGCTTATGCCCCCTTTATATTCTCTAAGTGCTCATTCTGTGGAGCAGTTTGTGTCAATAGGTTTAGCTGGCTAAACTGTTTGTGAAGCCTGTATTTAACATTTATGCAAAATGAGAACTCACTTCTGGCAGTGTTATTACAGACAGCCGATCAGAGATTGGTAGTAATTTTGTGCAAATTAATTGACCAATCACATCTAGCAGTTTAAATAGCAAATATAACATGGGACAGATTTTGACATGTTTGAATAGTTCTTTTGTTCACTACACTTAGGCTCCCACAGAAAGCCACTATTCACGGTGAGCAAGACTACTGACTGATGGCTAATCTGCATTTTCTACAAGACAAGAGATTTTCATGACCAAGCTATAAAAATTAAAGAATAATATTTAATTGGATAATTTAAAATAGATACCTAATAAAAATATTAGTAATGGTAAGAAGTGTCTCATGAGCAGAAGAAATTAGATCATTGCGAAATGATTCACTGTGAATTATTCACACAGCTGTAGAAATGATTCAGACTGACAGATTGATGGGTAGAACATGCCCATAAAGACAGGATATTCCCCAGTCTTTGTTATCTTTTCTGTGTTACACATTCTACAGCTTTGACTGAGATTCTACAAGTTCATGCAAAACAATGAAAGCTAGCCAGCAGGATGATCTCTGATTTTCCTACAAGCACAAAATTAAAGGATAGAATCCAACAGGAGCAACTGGCTGAAGAAAGAAATGGAAATTACATTCTCAATTAACAGTGGATTTATCAACTGAAATGCATATTATGCACTCTTTGGGCTCAGGTTTATAAGAGATGTGTGGAAAAGGTTGGAGTTAGCTGATTAATTTTGTATCTGGTCAAGTAACTTGTTAGTAATAAACAAACAAACAGTCATAGGAAAAGGGTATTTTTTTTTTTTTATTGCAATCCAAAGCAAACTTCCAGTGGTTAAATTACTGTGATGAAATATGCTGTGAAACTTCACTGATGGGCATAATATTTTTCTGAAATAATATGTTTTTGAGCTCACCTCTCCCTGCTTCTTCACGTAAGAATAATAATATTTCTGTAGCTTTAAATACATTCTTCCTGTTGAAGTTACAGTAATACTGAACTTGATCAAGTTTAAGCTAATGAATTTATGAATAGTTCCTTTTAAATTTTAGCATGAGGAACTTTAGCTAAAGGTAGCTTCTGTATTGGCAATTTAACAGCTTAGTAACTGTAAAACACAATAAATGGAACATAGTCTTCAAAAAGACAGAAAATAAGTCTGTCATCTTACTTGAATATGGAGCTGCTCTTTTTAAATACCACAGCTGGTACCCTTTGATTGAGTAATGCCTATCAAGTGGATTACTTTAATTGGAAATTTTATAGTGCTTGTTCTTGGATAGAAGAAGCTCGGTTTGTAGGCACATGTGCACTGTGTTTCAGCCACACAGTGCAATGAAGTTTTAATCAAAGAAGCGACATAAAATGTTTGACCTTTTGGATTTTATTTGTACTATTCTGAAGCCATCCCAGACAGATTTTATATTGAACATGAAAGCAGAAAATATTTTGCCTTTATTTTTTTTATGTGCTATGGTGTGCTAGGTACCTTCTACCAAAATATAAAGAAAAAAAGGACAAAGGTCTAGTCTCATTCATCAAAAAACTGTTATGGTATATTCTGACCCCTGCTCTAGCCTTTAGGGTTGATTATTGACTCTGATAATTTTGCTTATATAGAGCTCCTAAAAAGTGTTGCTTCTTTTACAGACAGAAATGGAGGAATGAGTCCTATGTAAAGTATCTTGTGGTTTCTTACCACCATTCTAAGAATCTTTGGGCCCTGGAATACAGTAGTTACAGTGGATAATCAAATGCTTAGATGTCAAACACTACTTTTCTCTGAGAAACATAGGAAGCAGGCAACACCTCACACACAATTTAAGTGCTCAGCTCTAATAATGGTTTACAAATCTTGTTTAATTGTTCAGGAGTCTTGAGATGCATAGGTATTTTGTTCATAAAGTTGGCAGCCCTTCACAGCCTAATCCAGCAATCATTTACACATACAGAAAGTTCATTCAAAAATTGCTGTCCATAAGTCCAAGATCTTTTTGATAATACACTTACGACAGCAGAAGTTATATGGGAAGTACTAAACTTGGGTCCCCTTCTCAAAATTAAAAAGCTGAAACCCATGTTTTCCACTTCAGCCACTGCATTTTCTTCCAGACTGGTTTTCAAAAGAGTTTTCTGAACACACTTCCCAATTCCCTTGTCAAGTTAGCTTATTTCATGACAAGGAATACAGCAGTCACAGGGCCAGAAAGAAAAAAAAGAAGAAAAGAAGGAAAAAAATTACCTTGACTTTACATTAGAATAAAAAGGGATTGATTCCTTATTTTTCTGTATCATAATATTCATAAACATCACTGGGCATCAGAATGAGAATCCAGAGTCATCTTCTCCATATGCTCTTTCAAGAATATAATTTTCATTTCCTTGAAAATTCAGTGGTAAATGAGGTAAAAACTTTGAAGTCTTTTGGAAAATGAATATGTAGTCCTGAGAAAAAGAGGAATTCACTTCCCTTGCAGTGCTTAAGAAAGCAGCACACACACTGAATAATGTAACAGGCGGAGTGGGTGGGTGTGCATGTGCAGGCAGAACATCTCAGTGCCACTGTTGCTTCACAATGTAAATTCATTCCCAGACACGTCTTTTCCACACAATCATTTTAACACATTCTTCCTAACCTGAACATGTTGGGCACAAAGGAGCTTGATGCATCATGCTGTTTATCCTTGACCTTTCCTGCTGGGTTCATGGAGGTACACATCTTCTATTTTATCTTGGAAAATTCTAATTAAAAGAGAAGGGAGAGATTTAAACGTGTGAAATTTTAATAGACTTTCCCACTGTAGCAATTGTACATTATGTCATCTTGGATAAATTTTGACTGAATTAGCTTTTGCAGAATGCCCACCAGACCTGCTTTCACAGGCTGTTTTGCCATCTGCACTATTAAAAAATCCCCATTAGCTGTGCCTGGGGTTTAATCTTTTGCAACTGATTACAAATTGTCCATAATTCACAGCCTGAAATAGAATCACAGGAATTAATTTTTAAAAGTTAGACTTGCAAATTCATTATACCAGGAACAAAAGGATATATCTACTTATAATAATTTTAACCTGGAAAGGATGAAGATTATGTTGGTCACAGATGCTGATAATAAAGATCAGATGCTAATAAAGAATAAGTCAAAGTACTATTATTTGACTCATGGGTGTTCAGGAAAGTTTTAATATGTTTATATTGCAAGTCTGACAGAAATTTTAGTATTTCTCTTGAAGTCTGGCTGGAAAAAATCCCACTATATGTGAGTCACTGCCCTCTCACTATGGTTAAATGATACATACTCAAAAAGTAAACAAAAACTGCCAGAAATTCTGCTCTGGAAACCAAATATCTGCTCTTTTTGACATCTAGAAGGGACAAGGGTTTTTTCTTTTCCTATGGCTCCCTTAACAATGGTCTTGTTATAAAATACTCTTCCTCATTTTTGTCTTTTCTGAAGGAAAAAAAAGGTAAGGGAGAGTCTAGGAGGTACCACCTGAAAGCTGGAACTTCAAATCTTGCCCTATGACTGTCATCTCTCTGTTTCAACAAGATGTGTATGCTGCCCTGCACTCCAGTTTCCTCCTCAGTAGTCCTTACCTAGTTTATCTATGGTTCCTGTATCAAGACAGAGGGTGATCAATAGTCACCTGGAGCTAACTCAAGGTCAGCTTTGAGGCAGTTAGATGTCAGTAAAGTCAACAGGTTTCTAGAATGCATGTTTACTTTTCTACCATTAATGATGTATTTCTAGTTTGGAAGTCTCTTTTACAACAACCGAAAAAAAGGTGGGGATTCTGCTTAGAATCTGTACTCCTAAACAAGAATTTTAAGTCTTCTTGCATACCTGTTTAGAAGCAAGCAACATGGATGGGGAAGGCAAAGAAGTAAAAGTAAGGAGCACTTAAGGTATTTAAACATCAGAGCTGTGTAAAACCACAAAGGATGTTGTTAACTCTTGGTTAAATTGGTATTCCCATGATTTCCAGGCTTTTTGACAAAATGGAGAGCTGAAACCCTATGAACATCCTCTACTTTGAACTCCTAGTCCCATCAAACTTGAGATTTCCTCTGCAGGGCAATTTACGTTATGAGAGTGCACAAAGCCACAGCAGCTGGGAGCCCTAACCACTCTGAAAGAAAATAGGCATTTGTTGTCATGGTTTGAAAACAGGCTTTCATACTATAATGCTTCACTGGAATTCAAACATTCAATATAATGCCTACAAATTATGATTTTGGATGCATAATATATTTTGAAAATGACTGATTCCATTTCCAGCATGCTGAAGGAAATGGAGGAAATGGTATTTTCTGATGACAGCTCTAGTATCTACCCTGTGGAGCTGTTTGAGGTAAGTGATTGTTTTCTGCCTTTTAATCTCCTCTGTGTCCATCCTTGTAGCTGAAAATGTATCAAAAGCAGAATATTTGAACCTTTATTTACTCAGGAAAAAAATGTAGGAAGTCCAATCTAAAGCTATTCTTGAAATAGCAAAGAGAAAGCAGATCCCTCTCAACACTGAAACAGCATCCTTGCATTCCTCTAAAGAAACCATCTAGATTTCTTGGGGTCTCACTATTCCTTGGGAAGTTTGGCTACTACAGCAGGCAGGGTTTAGAGTCTTGACTCTTGGTTCAGAACTCCAGGATACTTTTTTTTTTCATGACTGCTGACCTAGGAGCAGTAATGAAGAATGATTTGGAGATAGATAAGTATGCCCTCATCCAACCCTCAGATGCCTGTCACCAGTCTATAGCAGACGAATAGTGCATTGATCAGCATGTGCCTTCTTAGCTTGTGCATACAAAGGTATTGGGGTGGCATACTTCCTTTTTCTTTTGCACTTTGTGCACCACATCTATCAAGAAAAAATGTGGGCTAGGCAGCTCAAAGGTAAAAGAAGCTGTCTCAGCAACTGGGGGATGACTCAACAAGGAAATGACGTGAGGAGAATAAAATGTTTATCTCTTCAAAAGGATGCAGACATCTAACTATTCATTCAGAAGCACTAGGTGTGGCAGTTTCTATTTCTCTCTCTCTAATCCTGTATCCAGTCAAAACAGCAGTTCATGGCAATGGTCCCAAGTAATGTAATGCATTTAAAAAGCCCAAATGAACATCTGCATCATGTAGCTGCCTATCCTTCAACATAGGATAAATACCAGGTCTAAATATCAGGCAGAGAGCTTGCTCAATATTAAACTTGAAATAACTGGTCTTTAACATGTTTGCAATGGCTTAAATTGGTAGAGATAGAATCCAGCTCAGGCTAGTGTGAAGCAGAGCATTTTTTTCAGAAATGTTTATTAGGTCTGATTTATTCACGCTACATTATTGTCCACATGGTAGAAAGGTCATGTGTGTTCCAAACCACAGCAGAAGCTAGAGCACAAGGGGAAGAAGATTCTGGAGTTTAAGGTAAGGCCAGTCTGTGTGCAATGCTTGGGATAACCACTGGTCTCTTTAAACTCTCTAATATCAGCTCTTTCTGAGCCTCTCAGGAGATGTCTTGCTTGTACTAGAGCTGATATTTAGACTGTCAATAGAGAAAAGCTGAAAAGAAGCAGAGGAAACCAAGCAAGTGGATTCCACAACATGTCAATTCATACTTTAAAAATTCCATGGGTACCCTGGTAAGTTCAGCACCAGCAGCAGCAGGGATTTTCCATGGATTCTCTGAAGAGAAGGGAAATAAAGCCTTCTTTTGCAGCTATTGCCTGGACATGCCTCAGATCTGGGCCTTTCCCAGGGTTGCTGAAAGCCATCTAATCCTCGTTTCCACCTGCTCCAGCACATTGTATTTTGCAGCTCAGCAAAGATCTATCTTTAGCCTCTCAGCAGTGGGACATATTAGGCAGAAGAGGATTAAGCAGGCCCACACAGATTTAAGTGCAGCCTGCAACTAGTCACAAATGTATTATTTGCATAAGCTGTCATTACTGGCAAGAACATAAAACATAATTGTCGCATTGCACTATTTCTTATTAATTGGTTTAATGCATGAAGGAAGAGTTTTTCTACCTAAATAATAGTGATATTCATTGCAATAAAACTTCATTACACCATGTCTGTATAATTTAGCATTTGTTTAAACAAGGGGAACTGAGCTTTATAAAAAACCTGAGGGAAAGTATGGCTGAAGAAATGTGTCACACTAAACATTACTACTATAATGTCAAAGGGAAATAAGCCTGACAAACCTAGTTGGCTAAATCAAAGCGTGGGCATTTAATACTGATGTGGGTGTTGCTTATGCAGATTTTAGAGTATTAAAGCATTTGTCCCTAAAATCATAGTGTTTTATTTCATTAGACATTATTGTACAATTTCCTTAGTATAGAAACAAGAATGACAACAAGAGCACGATTTTCTCCCATTTTGTTTTTTCCCATAAAAAACTGAAGTGGTGTAAGGATTTAGAAATTATTTACATGGATCCTCAAAAGCAGGTGGTTTTAATTGGAAAGACTTATTACTGTAACTAATCATATGCAAGCATCTTTGCTTTTGTAAAGATGAAGTTCCTCATATGTAATACTCCGTAGACATGTTCTTCTTCTTTAGAAACTGAGATGTGTCCTCGCTCTGAACTTGGGTTTGGCAGAGTATTTCCCTGTACCTGGGATCTCTGCCAGAAAAATGTGAAGGCATGGGGTGGGACAAGGGAAAGAATGGGCTAGCTTGAGGGAGAGGTTAGCAGCCTGTGGCCAAGGGTTATGGAAACTCAAAATATGAAACCTTCACTGAAAATGAGTTGCGAAAAATGAAGAATATTTAGGGGACAATTCTCGCAACCCATAAGAGTGTTCACATGGAGATACACTGGGCTGGATTCCTAATTTCTGCGCATAGCAGAACTCCATTGACAGTAAATGGAGACTTACATGTTTACAGTGGTAGAAATTACATTCTAATCTGGACTCATTATTTCTTCTTTTTTTCTTCACACTTGCAGGGTGAAAATTAATTGTTGTTTGAGTTGGCATTTTTACTGCATTTTCTTCAGTCAAGTTTAATTTTTTTCTTTGTAAAGTTAAAATCCATGTAAACTAGACTGATTTTAAACAAGTGCTCTGTAAGAAGGAAGCAGCTTTTCCACATCTGAAGAGAGACAGGTTTGAAATAATATATCATAATTTATAAATATGAAGAATGATAACTGCATTATTTTAGGCAGTTATGATAAAGTCAATTATTTTTAATGATCACAGAAGAGTTAAAAATGAGGAAAACACTCAAAAGTATTTTATAATTTTTGTCCCCTCAAATAACTAGCCTTTAGAGCAATAGGACTTCAACTAGTCTAGCTTGCATTTGGCTCTTTTATGTTGGTAAATAATAAAACCTTTTATCC
>NW_008237222.1:1654102-1663003 GCF_000691975.1 Corvus brachyrhynchos | reverse complement strand
ATGTCTTTCTGCTTGTAAATCTAAAACTTCTAAGATAGCTGATTTACTGTCCCAAATCCTGTTGAAGTAATCTTGATTTTTAAGAGTAAGTGCTCAGATCTTCACTCACTTGGAATCTGATGTGCAGCTATCACTGTGGTGGATGGACTTAAGCTATGTAATTATATATGTGTTTGTCCCCTGGCTACACATAAATGATCACGACACTTGGGAGAAGGATTTTAACTGAAATAAACCTTGCCTGTGGAGCAACCAAGAATTGTATGCAGACATCACATTACCACATCATCTTTGCCTAGAGGAGTGGCAAGAGCAGGAAAATAGGGTGTGACACCAACTGTTTGGCTTCTACATGCAAATTGTCCTGCCCTTATGAGTCATTATGTGCAAATGCAAATTTGAATTTTTGCTTGAAGCAGTGGGTTTTGTGTAGTGAGAGCTTCAGGGCAAGTAATCCAGAATAAACTCTATGTAGAGCAGTCCTATCCCCTTGCATTTTTCAACTCTGTCCTCACTGTGTGCTGGAAGACTTGTCAGAATTTTCTGATTTATTAGTTGCTGCAATTGCTGGTGTGACAAAGCAGCTCCTTCTCCTCTACAGTGCAAATGTTGTCCCTCTATAATAGGGAGTCACTATTTAGGGAAGTTCAGAGGGCTCTGGAGGTCTGGAATATGCTTAATAAGACATAGTTTATCAGTCTGCATAAAGTGTCCCCATGTCATGTGTACTGCCAAAATTGATTCGGTCTCTTAAAGACTATATATCTATGAGAATGTTGTTATAGTGATAATTTTCTTAATTTAAGATGACCTTGGTTAAGTCACAGATGTAGTGGATGACTCACATAGTATTAACACCCTTCACATCCCCATAAAGACTCCTTTTTCTGATGCTAAGACTTCCACCTAGTTCCTCATCAGACTCTTTTTATGACTTTCACAATTGAGGTAAAGCGTGGCGCTGTATTTTCCCTACGGCTTTTCCTATTAAAGGTCTGCCCGTTCCACATGGGCCCCCCCTTCCCCTGCCCCTAGCCCTGGCCACTCCCTCGGGTTCTCCCTATCGGTTCCTGTACCCCAACTGCACCCATGTACCGCCCCTGAGCCCCTGAGAAAACCCCCTGCGCCCAGATCACAAGGTCTCTCTTGGTCACTCTACTTCTGGGAAGCCGAGGACCAACATGTAACAATAAAGTTTCCCGATGGAGAGACCCTTCTCACCTCCTTTGCTATCACCGTGTTGCAGGGCCCAGCTAGCCGGAGCAGGAGCTTGGGGCCATCCAAAAGGACTGCAGGAGGACAGAATGGCTGCTCTGCCCTAAGCAGCCCCGCTGTGCTCTCCGGGAAAGGTGCAGCTTGCCAAACCAAACTGAGCAACTGCAACAGTAAAGCAGGAAACCTCTGTTGATGGGTATTCATTTCATCATCTCTCTGCTGTACCTCTGAGGATGCAGACTGAGAGAGAGTCAATCTTTTATTAAAGGCAACGAGGATTCTTCTTTCTATTTATTTACTTTTCTTGCTCTAACATAGTTTGTCAACTTGTTTTTATAATTTCATTTGTGCTGATGATTTGAAAAGTAAAACCGGAATTCTCCTTTCAGATCCATTCATCCATCAATCCATCCCTCAAAAATGATTTTACTATGTCAATTATCAAACAACAAAATGCATATATTATACTTCGATCATCTTTATGAAATCTTCAATAAGGAAGATATTGATGCTCTCTACAGCAGAGAATTCTCAGAATAAAGCTTTTAAAAGTTGTGGAAAAATTAGTTATGAAAATGGAAGCTGTTCCCTACAATTAGACTGCAGAATGGTTTTCCAAACTGATTGTCCCCCATTAAAAAAATAAATAAAGAGCTGTGTGCTGGCAGTTTTGGATAAATTATTTGATCATAATTCTTGAAACCTTGGAAGAAAGTAGAATAATTTATACATTAGCCTCTAGCCTGCTGGGAGCAAACATGAAAAGAGCTAGATCAGAACTTTGAAACATGTTCTTGGGTGTGTGGTTTTGAAAAATTTTTGTACTCAAGGAATAACGAACATCTTAAAAATGCAGTGAAATAGAAAGGTTTTTTGTAGTTGTTTGTTTATTTATTTGAATATAGGATCTTTTTCATACACATGCAGTTTTGAAACTGCTCACAAAAATATTAAGGTCACTGAGAGAAGACTATAACCCAGTATACTAAATATTATCATTTGACAGGTCAAAGCAAACAGATGAAGACTTCTATGTTTGTGGCCCATATAAAATCAGGTCATACTCTTGAGAGGTAAATGAAAGAGAAATATATCTGAAATTATGTGCTATTTTTCAAGTTTTCAGTGAAATTATTGTATTTTATGTTTATATGAATACATATGCAGATGCCCAAAAATACATGTGCATTATATATATATGTGAAGTATCTGTGTGCATACACATACTTGGAATGAGAACACAGAATTTAAACATATGAGAAAAGTTCTGGATCTGAAAATTGTCGTTGATGTTAATGGACTTCTATTTTGACATATGAGTGAAGAATATCGTCTGTATAAATCCTTAAGTCAAACTTCCTGTATTGCTGCATTCAAGAGGACACTTTATCACCTCTTCAATTTACGTCAAGGTTAATATAAGAAAGCCACTGAACTGGAACTCATCAGAATGTACATTCAGCATTCCAAATTTACAGCTGCAAAACAACATATAACAACATAACAAAAGTTAATCTTTATTGTTTTCTTAAATTGCTGAACTTGGAATTCAAACATTTTGTCAGCCAAAGCTGAATTTCAGAGAAGACCATTAAGAATCAATAGGAGGGTGTGTCACAGGGTGATGGTTTTAATGAGTAATGGAGTACAGATCAAAAATCCCTCAGGTTTACATTCACATCCCGTAATTGACACAGACATGACATCGGAAGACTAATAAGATATCAAATTTGTGATATTGTGCAGCTGAACTTCTAACAGGTTCAGGACTTATCCTGAAAACATATTAAGAAACTCCTCTTAGGGTTAATTGAAGTTTGCCTTAAAAATATATATGTGATGGAAAAATGTCTTTGCTTCTATTTGGAATTATATTGGAAAGAACAAAATACATCACAGAGAATATTTCATTCAAAGCTCACACAGAATGCAGTAGAAAAATAATTATATTACGATTCTCAATATGCCCTGGGACAGCATGTTTATAAATATTTCTGCTTTAACTGAAGTAGTCCAGAGTTGGAACATTCAAAGAATAAACACAAAAATTAATTATGTCTTTAATCCATAGAATAAAAAAATCCATAAATCTCATATATTTGCAACATTTTCAGCTAGTCACCAGTATTCCCCTTAAGAAATGTTAGGAAAAGTACCACCAGCCTTCATATCTTTTTTTTTCTAGATGTTGCCTGAAATTTTGATTTCTGGTTCTTTAACTGACTAAGGCAACAGCAACATCTGTGAAACTCAGAATGGGATCAACACATTGTTTTGGTCACTTTAACTGAGTGCAAATGCTGTAAGACTATATTATTTTAGAGAAATGGACGCTCTAAATTCATAATTCAAGTTCGAGGTTAGTTGTCTATCATATTAGACTGACTGCAAAGAGAACTTAAGCCTAGTAAATTCCTAATTTAAATATCCCCTTTAGTTACTCAAAGCAAGGTTTCATAAATCTCCACAAAATGCTAACAATTTACAGGAATGAAGGGATGCACTCTGTCTTGTACTTAATATTTCACTGGTATGGCAGAAGCACAAATGAAGTCTGAACTCTGGTCCATTCCAGCTTGTAATGAAAGGTCTCATGATATTGAAATACCTCACTTTTAGCTGAAGTTATTTGTCGTTCACATCTTCACTTCCCCTTTCTAACAATCTTAGGGAGTTTATTTTTTTATTAGCAAAACCTTTGCCACTCTCCTTCAAATCTTCAATCAAGTACCAATAGCTTACATACACTAAAAACATGTACAGTTATCCACCAAAGAAGACAAATGATCATTTTAACTTCTTAAAACAAACAAATAAGTACTTGTTTGACAAAACCACCCCAAAACCTTGCTGGAAACTAACACATGATATGACAAGAGGTTTATTTTTCAAACCAGTCTCTTTTTTTTTTTTTATTGTATATTCAAGTTATGGCACTTGATATTAAATTGCACACAGCCTAAAACACATAGTTCTGTGGCCTATAATGATCTGTCCCTGCTTTGGCCAGACTGAAGTAAACATCGTACATGTGGTACTCATTTCACATAAATTTCAGTTTCTGATCGGTGGTTACTGTCACTCGTTCAAGATAACAAACAGAAAATTATGGGAGAGCAATGTGGTGCAAAGTAGCCTGGAAGTTATCCACAGAGCACGTCTTTTATATCTCAAGTTGTAATCCAGCTCACAAGAATGCCTTTCATGTATGAAGAAAGAGGTTATTATCCTATCAGTACACAATCTGTTAATAACAAACATCAGGGGAGAGTGATTCATTTGCCCTGACAGCTTTGTGAACAGGCTTAGAAACTGTTCTGAATAGTGAAATACATTAAGAAAAAGATGTTATTTATGGCAGAAGACAGGAAAGGGAGCTTTCCTCCTGGAATTTAGGAAAGTTCAGCCAGCCAAAACAGAAAAAGTTCCAAAATATAGCTGCAAAATTAATGAAAGACAGACCTTCTTATTTTCACCTCAGATTTAAAGGTGAAAAGTCATGTCACTCAGAGTCACATTTTTCAAGATACAATATTGAAAAGCTATCAATTTTATTAATAGAAAAGCATAGGTAGATCTGACTTCTTATTAAAGCTGGTCCTTTTATTGGTCTGACCTCTGATTTAATTTTATTTCTATATTGTTAACCTGAATAAATCATTTCATTCAGCCTTCACTTGTGCATGCTCTGGTTCTATCTGGCGTCCCTTGAGAAATGTTATGGAATAGGAGATGGAGGCAACTTGCTCATGTCTACATGGACCTGGAGGCACAGTCTGCTGATGCATTGAATCTCCAGACTTACTGTATGTGATTGCTGTATTTGATACAAATTCCTATTATATTTATTTTGCATGTCTATTTGCATTTCTATTTGTTTGCATTTCTATTACATTTATTTTTAATACAAATATTATTGATAGATAGATTGATAAGCACACATTACTAAGCCAAAATATATTTTTCTTACTATCGTTGTCTCTGACTATAAACATGGCATTTCCAAAAATTATACTTACAGTCGATTAAAAAGAAATAAAAATAGAAAAAAAGGTTAAAAACATTTATGATGATCATTATTTTGTGGTACCTTAAGATATAGTTGCACAGACATGGAGACATAACTAAAGAATTCAGAAATTTAGGTTTTCTAATTGCATGTATTTTACACATATATTGCATGGGATTTTCAATATATGCTAGATTTTCAATAGATTTTTGGTGGTTGTTACAAATAAGTTCTGAAAGTGCTCAGCAAATGATAGTCTGTGCTCCTTCAGTCAAAGGAGATTCTTGTTTTAAGAGCTTATGCACTTCATAAACAGTAGAAGTGGAAACCAAGCTAAAGAATTCCTTCCTTCCTCTCCCTCCTCATGAGTGGTAAATTTAAGAATAAAATCCAGGTTTTCTGCCACTGTGGTGACTCCATTACTTTTCTCTGCAGCAAACAGTTACCGCATGCATGGGTCATGCAGTTACAGGTGGAGGTGCTGCTCAGCTCGGCAGGAGCTGGGCCAGACACACGAGGCCACTGAGCTCAGGCAGCTGCTCGGAAAATCCAGGTATCAAAGATAGCGAGCGTGATCTACACTTTAGCAATCTCTGTAGGCACTTCAAACAATAGCCCAAAACAACTGCTGTTTAATGTGACTTTCCTTGGTTCCCTGTTACATTCTTGTCTGGGTCTCCCATAATATTAGGAACGATCCTTTATTTTTCTACTAAGAATATGTACCTCCCACCTGCCTTTTTACAAGTGTGAAGCGATAACATCTGTAACCAACCTGTGGTGAAAAAGGACCTAACAATTTTTTTGCTCTTATGTTGTAAAATACATTTACAGTTCCTGTCCTTGTTATTTATATTTCAAACTCACATACTTTATTTCAAAGAAATAAAGTAAGAGATTTGAAGAAAAAACTTATGTAACAATGAATTTTCCATTTATTTAGCAAAAGTTACTGTCCTTAATATAAAAGGTAATTCAGCAATCCAATTAAAGTATTATTGACCTGTTATGGCATTACACAGTGGAAAGTTTGACTATGGGCTATTTTCATTAAAATTATTTATTCACATCTCATGTTGTTGTTTCATTTTTTTCTTTTTAAATTAACTTGTCATCTGATGAAAAGGTGCTGAACTTGCAGGCTGAAGTCCACTGTAAAAAGACAAGTAAAAGAAGAAACCAGTATTCTCATTTGTTAAGAAGAAACATTTTCTGTAGGGATCCAACACTTCCTCTTTGTATATCTAACAGGGGTAATCCATGTAAGGTAGCTCACTGAAAAAAAATACAACAAAATGTATCTAGGTTTTTGTGAAGAGCACAGACACCGGAAAACATGATGAAGTCAATTAGTACTTGGTCTGGAATTCTAACTCATCGGTCAAACAGTGAACTTCTTCACTCGTTATTGTATGTGTTAGCCTACTCAGTTAAGAGTTGAAAATCCTTGGCAAAGAATGCATTATCTGTGAAGTGATGGACAAACAGGTATGTAGTGAATTACAAAGACTGAAGAGCTGGGAAAAATCCATTTTGCATCTGTTGCCATCTGATAGATGGGAGAAGGAGTAGATGCAATATTTAAAGATTAATTTTTTTCCCCCAATGGTATTTTTTATTATCAGTCTTACATCTTCAGGATTAACAGTTCATTAATCATAGACACAAGGATACATTATGGTCCAAATTTTTGTCAAATCTCCCACACCACCTGAAGTGAAATTCACACGTGCATTCAAAAATTCACATTTTCATTACCAACTGTTGTCTAAAAAACATAGTTATCCAGATCACACATGCAGTAAAGATCAAGGTTGTCAAGGTTTAAGGACCAAAAAGGCTTTGTCCACAGAGGCATTTTTAAGCTCAAGTGACTTCTTATGAAAATAGCAATGCTTATTCTAGTGAGATCAGAGAAAAAAAGTTACAGCAAAAGAGCTGTAACAGATATTGTGATTCTGCTGGATAATAGATTAAAAATGCCTAGCACGGACTGAAATACTATCCAGCAAATACTTTTGAAAACAGCAGAAATAAAAATTTTTGCTTTTCATTTTGGAATTGTTTCTCAAGAAATAGACTACAATTATTTTAGTCAGAATATTTTTTTTTCATCAATGTCATCTACTGAATTAGTTCGTTATTTGAAAAATTTTACTTCAGTGATGTGTTGCTTATTATTTATACAGAAGTGTCAAAAGTAACATAAATGTTTGAGTTCTTTACCTCGTGGGATGATGAGGTAGTAAAGAATATTTTTCTAAGTCAAGATATGATATGTTCCCTGAAGTAGCTATTTATCCTTCAAGGACTTTAGAGTTTATGTTGCAACAGTCATTCTTAAACAACAAACTGTCTTTAAAAGCTCTTAATAATTGCTGGTCTGCTTTTATTTCACAGCTTCAGTATTGTCCTGGGTTGCAGTGTATTCTATTACTATCCTCATGAGCTGTTGACACCAGGTGGGGCAGTGTTTCCTTACCTCCTCCCTCCAGACCATCTTCTGTTGATGAGCCCATCAATGCCTTGCCTCATGACTCATCATCCCATTGTGAGATGCTCCACCCAGAGGGAGGAACCAAGCATTCCATCCTGGATATAATCTGAGATTCCAAACACCACAGGCACCCTTTCCACTGGATTCCCAGAGGACAAGAGCTACATAGCCACCACTGGACTTTCAGAGGAAGGGCAGCCCCTTTCTACTGGATCACTGCTTCGACAGAACCACGCCCATCACTTCAGGAGGACTGCAGCCACCATCTTATCGGACTGCTACCACCACCCTCACTAACAGGGTGTCAGGTTGTATCCTGACTCTGTCAGTTTAAACCACTGTTTTCTGCCTTCTTTTTCTTAATTTCCCCATTAAATTGTTATTCTGACTTGGTGCCTCCCACTGGTTTGTTTTCAAACTAGTACAAATATAACAAACAATATTTCTGGATTTCTGTCCATTGTAGTTGTCGTCTGTGGATGATCATTAGACTGGCTTGTCACTTGTACCAGAAACAAATGACACAATCAGGCAATATAACAAGGCTGGATCACTCAAATATTTCCAAGAAGTCAAATCAGTTTTCTATTTTGAAGTGAAAAAGACATTGTTTTTAACTAGCATTGTAAGCATTAGAAAATATTTTGAAGGCAATTCTCATAAGACCCTGGCACCAGTGAAGTCAATGAAGAAAAATCCACCAACTAAATTAAACATGTCTGGACTTTAATATAACTTTCTTGAAATTCATGTAGCTGTGAAACTGTCGATGAGGTGGCAGGGCTACATTTTCCTTTCTATGTACACATTTTTACTTTACTGACTCTAGGGGATTTGTGAGCCAGACTTCATTCAGCGTGTTCCAAAGAGCTATGCACTGTCTCCCCTAATAGAGACATCATCTTTGTTCTTATTTCCATTTGCATTTTTCCCTTATAATAAATTAATCATTCAAACTGAAATGTATCTCTGGGTTTCAGGGTTTTTTAGTTGGCTGGTTGTCACTGGTTTTGGTCTCAGTGTGTTTAGAGCTATTACATTTTAGAAGAACATACAGATGCAAGATCTCTCACAAGAGAGTTTTTATCACGTTATGTTTCCAGTTCAGTTCCCAATACAGATAGCTGAGTCATGAATACATATCCAACAAAAAAATAAACTTCTAAATGTGTCAGGGTTC